>NC_090269.1:107273072-107574991 GCF_040414725.1 Anabrus simplex | reverse complement strand
TGTCATCAAAGGAACCAGTGGGTACTGAAATGTAAGACTCCATAAATAGTCTCATTACGGAGGTACTCCAACGTTTTCGAAAGTTTATACGGAACGATAACTAGTACCGTTATTCCTTCTTATATTATCTCAAAATTATTCACTTTTACGGGTGTCCGACTCACTGGCTGAATGATTAGCATTGAGTGGTGGTGGTGGTGATTATTGTTTTAAGAGGAAGTACAACTAGGCAACCATCCTCTATATAACACTAATCAGAGAGAAAAAATATGGAAGGGGTCCGACACTTCGAAAAATGAAGATATCGGCCAATGTAAGACAAGGGCCACGAAGGGCGTGAAAATGAAAGACTCCCTAGCCCTCGCAAACCTAATAGCGTCGGGGTCAGAAAAGAACAAGAGTTGACCAAAGGAGGTCGGATAGGATAGATGAAAGTGAGGAGCCTGGCACAAGTAAGTGGAAGCAATGTCAGGACTCAGCTGAGGGCCCCGTGGTCGCCAACCCACGCTCCAAAGTTCAAAGCCCCTGGGGCCCCTTTTAGTCGCCTCTTACGACAGGCAGGGGATACCGTGGGTGTTATTCTACCGCCCCCACCCACATGGGGTGATTAGCATTGAGGGCTTCGGTTCAGAGGGTCCCGGGTTTGATTCCCGGCCGGCTCGGGGATGTTAATCGCGTGTAATTAATTCTTCTGGCTCGGGTCTGGGTATTTGTGTTTGTCACAACACTTTAATCTTCATATTCGGACAACGCACTACACTATCAACCACCACAGAAACACGCAATAGTAATTCCATGTAGGGTTGCGTCAGGAAGGGCATCCTGCCGTAAAACAGGGCCACATCCACATGTGCTACACAGTTCACACCCGCGAACCCACCGATGTGGGAAAAGCGGTAGTAGAAGAAGATTCATTTTTACGGGCATCATGTACTGTGGAAAATGCTGTCCTGGCATATTAACCGCTTGGACAGTAGCGGCAGAAGCTCGGGGGTCCCCCGCAGTAATTGACACTGACTGCCGAGTTATAAACAGGCTCGAAATTTCAGTATTCAGAGTTTAGATAAGGAGGATATCTTTGTTATAGCATATTCGCTAACTACTGGATTTTCAGAACTGGCTAATTACTTCAAAAGCCTTCGGGAGATAGTAGGTTCGAACCCCACTATCGGCAGCCTTGAAAACGGTTTTCCGTGGTTTTTCATTTTCACACTAGGCAAATGCTGGGGCTGTACCTTAATTAAGGCCACGGCCGCTTCCTTCCCACTCCTAGCCCTTTCCTGTCCCATCGTCGCCATAAGACCTATCTGTGTCGGTGTGACGTAAAGCAACTAGCAAAAAAAAAAAAAAAATGAAAAACCTTGTTAATTGTTGTGAGTAGCAGCAAGGGATGGTTATTATTGGAACAGATTGGGAAACCCACATTCTTTCAGACTCTTCTTAATGAAAGAAGCTCTGCACTACGAAGGCCTAAGTTTGGAATAACCCTCTGTAATGCAAATAATACTGTGTTGTGTGCTGTAGCTTTATCAATATGTAAAACCACTCTTCAGCTACTGAATTAAGAGACAGTCATGGGCCCCTCACAAGCCATGGACACCCCCGCCCCGCGGGGTCCTTATCGCCGCCACTGGCCTGGACGGCTGTACACATCCAACAATACAATGCAAGAGTTACGAATGTAATAACTAATAAGCATCATGACAGGTGCTACAAATCAATAGTAAATTAAAAACAGAACGTCCAATGGCTCGAGGATCTAGCGCGAGCTGAGGCTGATCTTGTCTTCACTTAAATCTCCGATGCGAGATGACCTTAGGTTTGAGAAGTCGAAGGATTAGAGCGATTTCTACGACAGGTGTTTAAGAGGGGATAATGAACGCAGTGTTTTTCCCTTTAACGTTCAAGGACCACGACCAAAATTCTAATACTGTACTGAATTACATAAAAGCTCAATATGCAATACTGGGAGATTTTGCGGATGGCAGAAAGACAGTTCAAACAGTTTAAATGAATGAAAAAGATGATGATGGTGATTATGAATATGCTTCTCGATGCAAAAGGCGTGGGACATCTAAATCATCAATCGCACCTACTTCATACCTTTATGATAATCTGTACCAATGGAGTGATTGTATCGACCTCCTTGGAATCGAACTGTAGCGTTCGGAATGGGAGCTACTTTCATTTTAATTTGCTTCATGTCGCGCCGACACATATAAGTCTTACGGAAGCTTAACGTCAGCTAGTAACAGGAACAAAAGCTCCCACAGACATCACAGATAAGAATATTTTCAAATACTCTCAGTGCAGTAATATTATTATTATTATTATTATTATTATTATTATTATTATTATTATTATTATCTCCACCACCGCGCTGCAGGCCTTCTGAAATGGTACTATCCAGGCGGTCTGATCATTTTTACCTCCCGATTATATCGCTATCCAGCAACGAAAGCGAAATTCCACTGGACAGTTCCTCTTTTAATGTTGTCGGCTGACAAAGCGTGCGCCACGACAGAGCTTTAAAATGGCAAGAACAATCACATGGAATGCCAAGTCGACTATCTCAACCGGGGTCGAACCCGCTATCTTTGGATCATGAATCGGACTCTATCACTGATCCACCGAGACGGCTAGTACAGAGGGTGATCATCAAAGCTATCTGTAACACTCCAAAAAATGAATCATCAAGGACACTTTACTAGGCACCGGCATATTTAATCTACGACTTATCTTTCCGCCATTCACATACCTAGTACAGCACAAATACAAACATCATATAAGACCACTCCGACAGCAAGTGTCACGCTGCAGCTATTTATAGAGTAACATTTCAATATCTGAAATTAGATGACTTCTCGGCTGTAGAGTAGATACATACCCGGAGAGAAAATTCGATTTCCTGTCTGTGCCGCATAAATAGTCAAGCAAGAGTCTTGACAGAATCAAGTGAAGACAGTCTTGTGCTTTCCAAAGGCGTACTTTATTTTCATTCCAATATAGAGAGTTTTGGTACGAGAAAAAATAACAATTTACGAGTATGTTTTAAAAATACAATAATGGCAAATCTCATAATGATTATTAAGATAACCTTGCGTTCTTTGCACGGACGTGACAGAGGCAATTAAAAACAGAACAATAGTAAAAAAAAATTAAATTTGTTCTGGATTAATGGAGTTTTGGAGTTTGAAAAACTGAAGAGCTTAGAAAGGAAAAATTACTTCAATACCAAAACCAAATTATTATTATTATTATTATTATTATTATTATTATTATTATTATTTCTTTAGGTATTCAAAACTATCCTGGAGGTATTTAATTATTTTATTTTACTATATCCATTAAGGTTAAGGAAACCTTGAATTGATACATCAAAACTAAACATACATACAGGTTCAGCGTACTGCCCTTCGTTCAGAGGACCCCGGCTTCGATTCCAACTGGGCCAAGGATTTTAACTATGTACAGTTAAGAAACGGGTGAGGCAGGGTTGTCCACCCTCACCATACCTTTTCAACTTCTTTATTGAAGAAGCAATGTGTATTTTAAAGGAAAGGACTAAGGGAATAATGTTGAATGTGTGATACACTAAAACATTACAAACTTAATATAAACAGTAAGAAAACCAAAATTGTAGTTGTGGGCAAAGATGGCAGGGAGCTAATACAAACATAAGAATAGGAAATTCCATTGTTGAACAAGTACAACATTTCTTACTTAGAAAGCATTATAACTGAAGACAACAGATGCACCAACGAAATTAAAAGAGGAATAGCTCTTGTTAAACAGGCGTTTCAAAATAAAAGAAATATTTTAATACACATATGCAGCTTCACAGACACTTGGCTCCCAGTGGATTTTTTTTCAAGTTGCTGTATGTCGCACTGACGCAGATAGGTCTTATGGCGACGATGGGATAGGTAAGGGCTAGGATTGGGAAGTAAGCGACTATGGCCTTAATTAAGGTAGAGACCTAGCATTTCTCTGGTGTGAAAATGGGAAATCATGGCAAACCAGTGGGAGGTTTGAACCCACCATCTACCGAATGCAAGCTGATAGCTACGTGATTCACACCGCGCAGCCCCTTACACGGTAGGATAAATTCTAAACTATAGTTGATCGTTATTTAAGAGACTTGAATGTGAGAGTCCTGTGTTGGTCTATTTACTACCAGCTTCAAGAATTTCTTCAGATCAAAATTATTTCGTTCCAGCGTCTCTTACGAAACTAGCATTTAAAGGCACGTTAAAGGTACATTATTATTATTATTATTATTATTATTATTATTATTATTATTATTATTATTATTATTATTATTATTATTATTATATCAGAGGACAGAATGGTTTATAAAGTACACTGCATGAAGCAGCATGAATGGGTAAATTTAGGCCGAAAATGGAGAAGTATAGTTGAAAAACAGAACGGCTCCATAACGTAGATAGGATGAGAGAGAGCTATGTTGGTCGTGTAGTAATAGTAGTAGTAGTAGTAGTAGTAGTAGCAGTAATTATTTAAGCGTGTCTTTGATATTGACAAAGAGTACGAAAAACTGCTGGTATAACTGACAGTGACTGGTTTCACGCCGTAGTTCTAAGAACAGTCCAATTCGTCATTCCTTTCGTACAGCGCGAGTTAATGCGCTCGCATAGCAGGTGGATCCTTCAGAATATTTTCTTTAATAAGCATTACATACCTTGCGAAAGATCATATACGCAATAAAAAAGTGAGGGAACAAAAAATCGTTACTTGCATTTACTCACTACAGTTTTCTCATTTAGCATAATATTAATTTTACGAAAAGATTAGCTTCCTACCTGCACGACTTAAAATATTCATAAAATAAAGGATGTGAAAGTTACGGCCTCATACTTCATTTGACAAGTAACTTAGTATTAGAGAAGAGGTCTGCAATTAGTAGAAATTTACACAGGCTTTAATATCTGAATGACTCATGTCTAGTTCATAATGGTTACCAGTAAAGAGCATTTCAACTGTATACAAGCGCGATAATGAGAGAGACCATTCACAGCCGAGTGCGTGTGTTCTTGTAGTAAGAAAATGCTCTTTACCGTGGACATGCTCAGTCTACGTTCCAGAGTATTGCGTGATGTTTCAAGGGCTACCTCATTAGCTCCAGTGCAGGTCGAAAAACAGAGGGAGAAAGAAATTATAGAAAAGATAAGGAATTACAAAGAAAAATAAGACGAAAAATATTCCCCGTAGGGCCCAATATATGCCACTTGATAATAAAAGGAGTGTGGTGGTGGTGGTGGTGGTGGTGGTGGTGATGGTGATTACTGTTTTAAGAAGTGCGAGTGAAAAACCATCCTCTATGGATAAAACCGAAGGCATTTATAAGTACTGCAGACGTTTTGATAGCTGCTCACCTATACAGCAAATCGGTGAGAAGGGATGTGGGTAACTATGAATGGACTATCAGCATGTTTTCTCCGGCACGTAATGTGTACAGAATACATAAAATAACAGGTTCGATTCTGGCTTTGGTCGGTTAATTGAATTGTTTGAATGAGAAAACTAGGTGTCTGACTATGAAATCAACAGTAACGTAAAACAAACTCTATGCCGTTGGCTTTAGGTATATTACAGAATCCTTACGGGGGAAAATTCCGACACCCGAGCGTCTCATAAAATCTAGAGTAATCGAAGGAACTTTAAATACACGTTTCTACAGAGAGCAATCGTCAACGACCCCATTTCCAAACAAGAAGGGCTTCAGGACTTCTAAAATCCCGTCCAGGAATGCCTCCAGAATAGTTTATTGGGCTAAAAAATACTTCCGGTAGCTTTCAAGTTCCACATCGAATAATCTACAATGGCTACAATATCTGGAGCCCGACTTATGCCACGTGGATACTGAAAGGTATATCTATATACATAAAGCAGACTGTCTATCTGTCTGTCTGTCTGTCTGTCTGTACTTAATACAAATCCATACCGTTCCACCAATTTGAACTAAATTTTGTATACTTAACTTTTAGGAACCTGCGGGTAACCCCATCTACAAGAAATTTTAACTCTCTTCTCCATTCCCTAGATTTAGGCCCTTTGGCACATTAACATAGGCTAATATAGGCAAAGTATTCAATTTGTCGTACAAGGACAAGACAAATGTCATTTTAAGCCTCACGACGCGTAGAACAAAACTCAGTGAGGCCCAACGGGCCCCATAAACCATGTTTTAAGGGCCTAAAACCAACCGTTTTGGATATATTGGCATCACAAATTTCCGCTCTAGGAAATGGGTGAAGAAATGACCAGCAGTAGTAACCATGGCAACGTCAGCTCAAGGATTCTGCTGTACAATGTACAATATAGGCCTGGTATTCGAAGTAGGCACGTGCGTAAATGTAGGGTAAGCAAAGGAGAGATTCTGCTACACACATGACTGTCTCGGAAAAAGCACTGTGGGGTAAGCCACTCCTAGGGGCTGTGGTTGGAAGGAGGTGACATATATAAAAATAATCGAAAATAGTTCGAAACCATAGGTTTCGGGGTCGCTGAGATGAACAGTGACACTCCGCATGTCGTCCAAGTTCAGTCCCCATCGGCATGGGGGTGAGAAGAGGTGAAAAATAAAATATCCAAAATAACTATGATTATAGCTATTACTGTGAGGGCAGGACTCCCAACACCGTGACACTTTGGATGCCGTTTAATTCATAGTTCAGGCCCACTCGGAATGGCTGAAGGCAATGTGTGCTTTCAGGAAGGTCGAACTACAGCGATAGCGTTGCTAATTCCGAGTTCGATAAGAACTGAAGATTGTCTGCCAAGGTCGTGTGTTGCACCCCGACTGCGTTGCGTCTTGTTAAATGTGTTGTGTTAATACCTGCGGTCCGACCACTGTGACACTAAATCTACAAGGTAGAGATTTTTAACTAATCGCTTAATACCGTAGCACTGGTTCTGTGTTCGGAATAAACGTGAATAAATGCGATACGCACTTTTCAGATGGAATTTATTAAGAGCGTCTCATATTATAACTCTTTTCCGTTACAAACTCAATTATTCTAGTACAATACAAAGCGATGGTTACCACCGTATGCATTTTATTGTATAATACTGTAAGCTAATCAAATCCAGTGTTGCCAACTTAGCGGATTTTCCGCTAAATTTGGCGGAATTCTAGATTTATTATAGCGGAATTTAGTGTTTTATCAATTTTTTGTTTAAAAAAATTGTATTGCAGTCTGTCTCCGAGCTATTATTCATTTTAATTTGATTAATTTGATTTGATGTTGTGAGATCATGGTATCATAAATTTGTAATCAGTGGGGAAAGGGCCTCTTAGTTGACGAATGACGATCAGGTGAGTGCAGATATTTTCTTTTATTATTATTATTATTATTATTATTATTATTATTATTATTATTATTATTATTATTATTATTATTTGAGATCTAATTTCTTGGCGGAATTTTAGCGGATTTTTAGTAGAATTTAGCGGATCTTGAAAATATAAGTTGGCAACACTGATCAGATCACAGAATCTTGGAATACTTCATTATCGAGAATGTCCCAATAACTTCTTTTACTGTTTTCGGAAACTCCGAGGTGCGGGAAATTTTGTCACAGGGTTCCTTAACGTGCTGGAAAATCTACTGGCACGAGGATGGCGTATTTAAACACCTTTAAATTTCACCAGACTCTGCCCAGATAGAAACGATCACCTTAGGCTCAGAAAGCCAGCGCTAAATGTGGAGAAAAGTGTCACTAGCGGGACAGCATTTTTAAACGCTAAGGGTCACAAGGAGGTAACCAAGATGGCCTCGGGAGATAGGCTATTCACTACTCTCTTCGCTCACAATGGGGACTTCGATTTCTAAGTCAGCCTAAGTAGCGCGGAGGACTCGTGAGTCGGCTTTCTAAAGCCAAGATCGCGGGTTCAATACCACAACATATCGACTTACGAATGTTTAAATGTGTTATTCTGTATACTTATTCGATTCGTTCTCTTTTAAAATATTCTCGAAGATGATTTGTTGGCCCCGAGATTCCGACAACAGATACAAAACGCCCACAGATGGGTATAATAATGTTATTGTTTTTACGTGCCACTAACTACTTTAACGGTTTTCGGAGACGCAGAGGCGCATAAATGTTGTCCCGCATAAGTTCTACGTGCCAGTGAAATGAAATGGCGTATGGCTTTTTAGTGCCGGGAGTGTCCGAAGGCATGTTCGGCTCGCCAGGTACAGGTATTTTTATTTGACTTCCGTAGGCGACCTGCACGTCGTGATGAGGATGAAATGATAATGAGGACAACACATACACCCAGCCTCAGTGCCAGCGAAATTAACCAATGATGGTTAAAATTCCCGACCCTGCTTGGAATCGAATCCGGGACCCCTGTGACCAAAGGCCAGCGAGCTAACCATTCAGCCATGGAGCCGGACTACGTGCCAGTAAATCTACGACACGAGGCTGAAGTTTTTCAGCACCTTCAAATACCAATGGACTGCGCTAGGATCGAACCTGCCAAGATGGGATCAGAAGACCAACGCCTCAACCGTCTGAGTCACTCAGCCCGGCCCCACAGGTGGGGCTCATATTTGATGTAAAATTGCAAAATAACCCCGAGAGAAGGTAATGTAGTATCATATTCCCAACCTTGATGATTTTGTCCCTTCGAAATCTTTCTCGACGAATTTTTCGCTGTACAATAAGTACCAAACTAGTCAGGTGAAAGTGTGATGCTAACACCTGCCATTCGTAAACATTCTCAAATTAGAACTGCAATAAAATTCACAAATAGCTGTTAAGCACCAAGTAAGATACCAGCGGATCTACCAGTACGTCTACTACTGTGGTTTCATGGAGGAGGCTTGGCATGTCGCAGGAAATACTCTCGTGTAATTTGGAGCGACTTTTAAACACTCTGGCAGTGATGTCTTGATTGGTTTGTGTAATTGTAATATTAACTTCGCCCAGGATTAGGCAGGAAGCGCTTGTGGAAAGGATGATAGGTACTATTTCGGAATGTACGAGGAAATACGTTTTAAAATTTGTGACGCGATGTTACCTAGCAACCGTGCAGACTGTGATGTGAAGTACTGATGTATGGCCATGGCATACAGATCTAAGGCGTGGTGGTGTTGGTGGTGGTGGTGGTGGTGGTGATTATTATTGTTTAAGAGGAAGAACAACTACTCAACCATCCTCTATATAACACTAATCAGAGAGAAAAATGGAAGTGATCCGACACTTCGAAGAATGAAGGTATCGCCAAAGAAAGGCAAGGGCTACAAAGGGCGTGAAAACGAGACACCGTAAGCCTCCAGTGCCCTAATACCGTCGGAGTCGGAAAAGAACAAGAGTTGACCAAGGGAGGTCAGACAGGATAGATGAAAAGTGAGGAGCCTGGCACAAGTAAGTGGAAGCAATGCCAGGACTCAGCTAAGGGCCCGGTGGTTGCTAACCCACGCTCCAAAGCTAAAAGCCCTTGAGGCCCCTTTTAGTCGCCTCTTACGACAGGCAGGCGATACCGTGGGTGTTATTTTACCACCTCCACCCTCAGGGGTTCCACGGCCTGGGCATTTCTCAAGGTACTGTTGCTAGGTAACGTAGCGTCACACGCATTGTTACTCGACCCTATTTCGTTACACAAATTTTCGGATGCTCCCCCCCCCCCCAGCTCTAAGACACCTTCGTGTTAGAAATACTTCTGGGATGGCCGAGTAGAATTTGTAAATCTCAATTAAATTGTTTTACCCGAGGCTCACAGAACTCCGCAAATTAGTCTTAAATTCGTGGCAGATCCGGGTATTAAACCCAGGCCAACCGCGAGGGAACATACTATGCGAAACTCTATCGAATACAATTTACCGAGCTCGATAGCTGCAGCGTGCGGCCAGTATCCAGTATTCGGGAGATAGTAGGTTCGAACCCCACTGTCGGCAGCCCTGAAAATGGTTTTCCGTGGTTTCCCCATTTTCACACCAGGCAAATGCTGGGGCTGTACCTTAATTAAGGCCACGGCCACTCCCTTCCCACTCCTAGCTCTTCCCTGTCCCATCGTCACCATAAGACCTATCTGTGTCGGTGCGACGTAAAGCAACTAGCAAAAAAAATGTCAATACATTTTCGCACATTTCAAACGCCTTACAGTAAAGAGATCGAGAACAACTTTGAGATAAAATCTTGCACATCGTTTCAGATAATTTTTCGATCTAAGAACGTATACCATTTTGAGTCATGTTTCAGATCTATAAGATGTAAAGTAGAGCCCTCATCTCCTTCCTGGCAATTCCTTCTAATTTTCCATACTACCAACAACTTGTAAGAACATATTTAAAAGTCATTTGAACGTTTCAGAGCAAATTACGTTCACTAAAATATAACACAAAAGGCACTAAGAGGAAGAAAAATCAGGAAATGCAGACTGAAGCGCTCGCGCCATGCAAACAAGCAGTAATTGATGTCAACTGTGATTGACTAGGCTGACCTGTGCTCGTGCCAAGACCAGACCTCCGGATTACAGAAGCACTCGAACGGGAGATGACATAAGGAGACTGCTTCATACAACATTCATTAGGCTAGCTTCGGATGAGTAACATAATGGAATGTCACATGTCGATAGAGACATGAACTAAAAACGGAGACACGCGTGGGGAGCTCCAATTCAGGACAATGAGTGCCGTCACACGACCTGGTTGCTAAATTTAGACGGATAACCCCCCCCCCCATGGCACTACAGCCCTATAGTCTTATGAAATTATCGCGATCAGATCATACATTTAAAAAAAAAACAGTAACGTTACAGGTAGCAATAATAATCGTCGTACCGGGCGAGTTGGCCGTGCGCGTAGAGGCGCGCGGCTGTGAGCTTGCATCCGGGAGATAGTAGGTTCGAATCCCACTATCGGCAGCCCTGAAGATGGTTTTCCGTGGTTTCCCATTTTCACACCAGGCAAATGCTGGGGCTGTACCTTAATTAAGGCCACGGCCGCTTCCTTCCAACTCCTAGGCCTTTCCTATCCTATCGTCGCCATAAGACCTATCTGTGTCGGTGCGACGTAAAGCCCCTAGCAAAAAAAAAATCGTCGTCGTATGGTCTCAGCTGAGACGCCACCTGGCTGCTCGTCAATTTCGGCGTTCAGTTTTACTCTAGGCCTACTAGATGGCAGAGTAAACCGAATCTCTCTTGGGCGTCTAAGGCTGAGTTTAATTAATTTTGCCGGGTAAACACCAAATGTGACACCAGAGATCTTTTACATGCAGAAATCGTAAGACGTGGAATATCGAATGGACTTCTTTCCGCCCTTCTAACATCCGACTACCTTTGCCGGATTTGAACGCGCTATCTTGAGATTCGGAACCGGATACTCTACCACTGATCTACAGAGGGGGGCTGCGTTACATATTACTAAGTTACTTTAAACCTTGGGCACCATGACTGAGATCCAAAACGATTAATTAGGAGCATAAAAGCATGTCTTAGAGCTGGATGATAATGAAAACCTACAACCTGTTTTCCAGTCAGTAGCCGGGTCAGGGATGGAATGAATGAAGCCCCCCGTCTTGCGGCGAGGATAGGAATTATGCCGGGTGCCGAAGCCTGTCGCACTCCTCTGGGGCAATGATTAATGACTGACAGATTAAATGAAATGTTAGTGAAGAGTGTTGCTGGAATGAAAGATGACAGGGAAAACCGGAGTACCCGGAGAAAAACCTGTCCCACCTCCGCTTTGTCCAGCACAGATCTCACATGGAGTGACCGGGATTGGAACCACGGAACCCAGCGGTGAGAGGCCGACGCACTGCCGCCTGAGCAACCGGAGGCACTGTCTTAGAGCTGGATATAATCCGCAAATGTAACGGACCTCGAGACTTGCACAGGTCGTGGATCTGTATGTCATGGCTATATATATCAATACCTCACATCACAGCCCACACGGTCGCTAGGCAACACCGCGTCATACATTTTATAGGAAGACATATTTAATTTCATTTGATTTTCCCACAGGGAAATTCAGTAACATCTTTTACATCGCAAATGGTCGGCGGAGGGTCTTTAATTGTAAAATATGGTGGTGGCGATTTTTTTTTTTTTTTTTTTTTTGCTATTTGCTTTACGTCGCACCGACACAGATAGGTCTTATGGCGACGATGGGACAGGAAAGGCCTAGGAGTGGGAAGGAATCGGCCGTGGCCTTAATTAAGGTACAGCCCCAGCATTTGCCTGGTGTGAAAATGGGAAACCACGGAAAACCATCTTCAGGGCTGCCGACAGTGGGATTCGAACCCTCTATCTCCCGGATGCAAGCTCATAGCTGCGCGACCCTAACCGCACGGCCAACTCGCCCGGTACGCTTATTGTTTTAAGCGGAACTACAACAAGGCAACCATCAACTACAGGCCTAATGAGAACTGAAAATTGTAGAGGCCTGACCCTTCGAAGAAAGAAGTAGCGGTAAAAGAAAAGGAGAGATCATCCGGACGTAAAACAAGGATAAATCCAAAGGCTTAGAAGACTATTTTTAATGTATCCTTTTATTTGTTTTATATTTGGGTATTTTATAAGTAAATCTCCCTCTGCGAGGCATAACGTATGTCCACGGTGTCCCCTTCTTTTAAAGACGACCAAAGAGAAAGAAGTGAGGGTATTGGTTGGTGTCGTAGTGAGCGTCATTGTGCGTTTGCTACTAGACCATGAGTACCACAGTTTCCCCTTTCTGCCCATCCTGGGCCAACCTGGAAGGATGTAATCACTATTGTGTGTTTCTGTGGTGGTTGGTAGTGTAGTGTGTTGTCTGAATGCGAATAAGAAAGTGTTAGGACAAACACACACCCCCAGTGCCAGAATAATTCATCACAGACACGATTAAAATACCCACCTAGGCCGGGAATCGAACTCGGGACCCACTGAACCGAAGAACTCAAGCTGACAATTCACCCAAGGAATCGGACATATTCAAAACTGCCTAATAGAAGAGATTCTTCGAAAAGAACACCTTTAGAAATTTGGTTAAATAATAATCGCTGAGAACGTACAGTCTGCAGCACGAATTAGGTCAAGTAACAGCGCAGAGGAGACCAACTTCAACTGGTGAATGATTACGGAAACGACGTCTTGTGAGCAACCAGGGTCTGTACAAATTGTACGTTATCGGATACATAGTGTCCAATTAAGGTAATTTCGACTGATTCGACGTGTTTCACTGGAGAAATGTCATTGTGTTGAAAGAAGATGTTAATTGGGGTTAGAATGAATTGTGTAATGTAATGTCAGCAGATGAAATACGGATATTACTTAGACCAGAACACGACGACAAAGGGTGTGGAGACGTGAAGGACGCGGTGGAAAGTAACAGCATATTTAAGAGGTGCATGCGTTTGGAAGTGGTTGTGTAACGTTTAAGGGCTTTGATTATGAATGACCATCGTACATGTTTGACACTAATTCGAGGGACGTTAACTGCCCTGCGGTACAGAGATGAAATTCTTCGAGCATTTGTACAACCATTTAGGGATGAATATGGTGCGAAATTATTTTACGTCGACGAGAATGTTCGCCGTCATCCTGAAGCATCAGTGATTTACTGCATGAGAGAAGCAGGAATCAAAGATATGAATTGGCCAGCTAATTCACCGGACATGAACCTCATTGAGCATCCATGGGATAGGTTGAAAACTGCTGTTTTTGATCGTCCACAACCTCTACAGACACTAGCAGACCTCATTATTGTCCCGATGGAATACCACCTTCTTCCTCAAGATGACGTCAATGCACTGAACGCAAGCATGCCACAGCGTAACACAGACTTGAACAACGCCAGAAGAGGCCATACCAAGTACTAAGATAGACTGAAGGACTTTCACTCTTTCAAAAAACAAAAATTGTAACCTTTTCATTATTACTGTTTATTTGCGATAGATACTGTAAGAAAAACGTTTGAGTTTGTAAAAGTTTACATACACATTGCGTATATCTGATAAAATAATTAACATTGTGCAACTGTATTACTGCATTTCATTCTTGATATTCCAAACTTATTTTGCTGTGTATAGATTGAAATGAGTTTATAGCGTGTAAGTTCAGGTTTCCTCTACCGGGCCAATATATGTGTTCGGCTCGACTCACTCCGTTCAACTGCCGTAACTAGGAGACACTCTCGATACAATACAAAATACAACAGAAAACACTCGGAAAATAGTAGGTTTGTCTTGCAAGCAGAATTCCTCTTCATCTATGAGTCCACAGGTGACTGCACAGCCCAATACGGGAGGCGAACAATTTGCCGCGGAGATGGCAATAGTCCCAGGTGGAGCAGTCACTGTTCTCCTATTTCGCTCTTTCTTTTCTACGTTGCCTCTTAACGTTCGCTATTCGCCTACGGTTTTCTTCAAAGAGTCGTGTGCCGCGATAAACTAATGATCTCCAGGATGAACGGTTGATGGCGAAGGTCTCCCAGTTGTTATCAATGTGGCACATCTTCATGTTAGCCTTAAATAGCTTCCTCCGACCTCCCAAACATCGTTTACCCACTGTTAACTCACAGTAAAACACTTGCTTGGGAATGCGATTATCAGGCACGCGTAGCTGACGTCTTAAAACCATGGCTTCCATGGTGGTCTGTGCTTAAAGTACACTGACATTTGTGCCTCTGTCTTGCAGGTTATATGCAGAATTCTCCTTAAACATCGCTGGTGATATTGTTCCAGTTTTTTAATATGTTGTCTGTAGTATGTCCAGGATTTAGATCCATATAGTAAGCTGGGAACTTCAACTGAATTTTATACGAGGATTTTTATTGCAACATTGACATTGACATCGTGATTGTCAAATAAACGAGATCTTAGTCTGGCAAAGGATGATTCTAAATTGGATTTGAGCTTAATGAGAGGATGCTGCCAAGGTAAGGAAAGGTGATTACTACTTGAAGGCTCACTCCGTCGATGGAGACACTGATCTGCCTATGTCCTCCGGGGGATGGTTGATAATCTGCGTCTTACTGATGTTCAGTTTGATACCAATTTTTCTGTATGCAGTTGAGACGACATTCAAGATTAATACGCTCTCGATAAGCCTTTTGACGCTCGGAATATGTGACTTTGGACTTGTCTGAAAGTCAGACAAGCCGCTTTATCCCCTCCAATGCGTTTTCGTGTTGTTGTTTTTTTAACCGTATACTTGTTGAACTCACTGAGACGAATCAAACGACAACTCACAAGACGTACTACCGCGCCAGAATCCAGAGCTACACTAACTGTACACCGTGCTGCAGTGATTTTAGTACCTCAAGATAGCGGCACTACTGCGTCACCAACAATGTCATATCGAGATCCGACTCGAGTTGCTAGATTCATTAGTCCTTTTTTACTCGGATACGGAACGCTGCCGTCACACGTGTTGTCTCGACATTATTTCGATTTTAACGCTTTCAAAATTTCGAACGTCCACTGGCCGAAGTACGGATCTAAAATTACAGACTTACTATGCGAAAAACAAATACATTTTTAGGAAATGCGGGATTCCTTCGCACCACCGTGGCCGCAGTTCGAATCCCCGTCGATGGAAGTGGGATTTTTGAAATGAAAGGTCGTGTCCTTGCGGTTCAGATTCCACACAGAACTGTAGCTATGATTACGATACCAAGCTTGCATTTGCTTGAACCTCAGCCACCTTAGTCAGTGACACCACTCGTCTATCACGCCCCGACCCCTCCTCCCCTCCTATTAACTATGGGACCTACAGTATTGTTTTATTCGCATTTCGAACAATATGGTCGTGGCATTTCATGTTGAGAATCTCGGATGTATTGACCGGGTTTCAAGACGAAGTGAGGGAGAAAGAGAGGACTGCGCTCCTCTTTACGAACGCAAAACTTCTGTAATCAAGGAAAAGCATGTATCCAGGGGATTTGGAAACCCACAACACATTATCATCTTGCAGTCAGAACACGCCAGCGCTACGTGCCACGCCTGTCAATCACAGAAAGGCCGCCGCTGTGAAGTTCTCTTTAAACATCACGTCATAGTAATGCGGATGCATGTGTAAACGACAGTACAACCTATCCTTCATGCCCTGCCATTATCAACCATTCCAGTTCATCTCGTTCTGGACAAAACGTCTGTAATAGTAAATTCTTTCTGCGGAATACGTTAACGACAAAGCCCAATGAAACCAGCTTTCGAAGTCAAGTACTAGTAATAAATAAGCAACACTGGCAGATTTCCTAATAGAAGCAGCCCAGGCCTGGGAGCAGCGTTCAATAGTACGCGCGCGCCGGGCGGGTGGCCTACTTCCCGGCTGACGCCTCTGTCGCAAGAGATAAATCCCGCTAACTCCCTTTCTGGCTTGTATGAGACAAGTGCGATCATTTAATGTAATTACTACAACCACTCTATTAGTTCTAACAGAATGCTATCTGCCCCACAACACACCAAAATTAACATGCAGCCAACAACTGACTGTCTACTTACTGTCTGTATTACTAAACAGGCACTAGTTTTCAAGTCCATCATTTATCACTAGAGCCCGGATTTCCATGCAAATGCATGTTTTTAAATAAGCTAGCTACACTTCACAAACTTTGAAAATATTCTTTTTATGACTTAATGATTCCAAATAACCGTTCATTTTCCCTGCAGGAGAAAATTCATGCATAATGCATATTTTGAAGATTTGCGATTTAATAGCGATGGTTTGCGGAATTTGGGACCGTTTTTTCATGTTTTACAGAAGGTCTGTTATTGCGAGACGGAGGTAATGAATTCCTGACATCCTATATGACAACCAAAGTTAGTAGCATGCATACGGTACAGATCCTATCAACCAATTAACCAAGCACTTTCTTATCTGTTGCTTGAGTAAACATTGACGTAAGCTGGAAGACCCACGTCGATCTCTAATTCTTAGGAATAAGGTGTCCCAGTTATAAATTGCTATAAACTGAATGTTACTAAATGACGACAGATTTTTTTTCTATGCACGATGAAACAAATAAAACTTGTACCACACTTCTGCGAGGCCGCGTTACTGAGATAGCAACTTACAAACCTCGGTTTTGCACTGAACCTTTCGTTGTTATCCTGGACTTTCCTACCCAGAACTCTCACTCGTTACAAGTCTTTGTTACCGCAGCTTCAATTTTTAGCAGTTTTTGAAGACATCATCAAATGCAATCATCGCACGGAGAAGTAGCTGCGATAAGCTGGACAGTGATCCATTCAAATCCTGATTTTGAATTCTTCAAGCTTAAGTATTGTGGTGAAAAAGTGCAAAGACGTAAAATTTGACCTCATTTTGTCACTGATGTCTTCATTTAAGTATGCACCTGTCACTTCTTGTGACGTAGGAAGGTCATTTTCTGTGCTTAAAAAATGTGCTGACATATAAAAGTATGAGCTTAAATGAAGACAATTTGGAGAAATCAGATTTTGTACAATGTTTCAAAAGAAACTGAATTTTGATAGTGAATATTTTCCAGTTTATTGTGCATGTCTTGCCATTTGATAGTGCATGGAAATCCGGGCTCTATTTGTCACCAATAGAACAGAAAGAAGAACCCAAACAAAGGAGCTACTATATAATTATTAATTAAATAAAAACAAGCAATCAGTAAATCATATTTGTATATTTGCTTTGATGCTTCCATTACTGTACCTAAACCAACATAATGTACGAAAAGCACAGTTTAGGGCAGCAATTTTACGCGCATTTCAACATTATGAAGATGCACTCTTAAAAATTTACGCGCAGATACGATAAGGTACCAGCTTGCTAGATAAACGTGAGTTACATTACCTAGAAACAGACGAGATCGGATTCAAATTTCTGAATATTTAACAGCATAAACTCTTCAAAGGACTATTTCACCGTCACGCAGATCCGTAAAAAAGCATGGTCCACAACTACATACAGACAAATTAACATCTTCCGCAGGAAGAGCCTGAAGCTTACTAAGCTTTTCGAGTTATTCAAATCTAGCAAATAGAAAACCTCATTACCAATATAGACGTGCTAAACCAAGAAAGCGAGGAAACAACTGCTGGTCAATCAGATCCAGAGGAGAAGACAGTCATGGATGGCGCAAAGATTGCGACATGGCGGCTTTATAGTCAATGTATTACAGAGTAAAATACCTGCCGGTAAATTTTGTTTTCCTACACCAGACGCACTACCTTGTCGGATGAGATCATATCCTCAACCATAATCCGCAAAAAATACCGACTTATTAATGACAAGTTGTCCTTAATTAAAGTACAGCCCCAGCATTTGCCTAATATGAAAATGGAAAACAACGGGAAACTATGAAGTATGCCGACAGTTGGGTTCGAACTGACTATCTCCCGAATGCAAGCTAAAAGCTACACGCCAAGAACTGCACAGCCAACTCTCGTTCGGTAAAAAAAAAAAAATTCTCATAGAGACGCTATGTAATGTAATGTCGTTATTAGTACGAATAATCGGTATCTATGAAATCATAGCCTTATTAGCACCTGCTCGCTTCCTCATGAGTTTGATCATGTGAGTCACTTGCATTACTGATACTGAGAATAAATTATCTGCACGTAATTCTCGTGTATCTGTAAGTATAAAAAATATTCTCAGCTAATTGCATTTTCAATGCATCTACAGTATCGCAAGCTTTGAAACAAGGAGGACAAGGAATACCTTCCCCCCTGAAACAGTTTAATGCCTACTATTCTTACAATGCCTAACGATTTCTTTAATTTCAATTTTTTTTTCTAGGGGCTTTACGTCGCACCAACACAGATAGGTCTTATGGCGACGACGGGATAGGAAAGGCCTAGGAGTTGGAAGGAATCGGCCGTGGCCTTAATTAAGGTACAGCCCCAGCATTTGCCTGGTGTGAAAATGGGAAACAATGGAAAACCATCTTCAGGGCTGACGATAGTGGGAATTTCAAATATCACCGTCGACACGATGCACACACCCTTTCCCTGAATACCCATATGATATATTTTTCTTACAGAGAAAGTAACAAAAGGAAGCTGGCAAAGATGAGCCTGGAAATCATCATCATCATTATCCGATGTAATTTAATATTTCATGCATGCCTTGATCATACCAAATGCACACGCCATTATCCAAAGGGATAGCCGTTCTCTGTTGCCCTGATAAAGAAATTGAACTATAAACAAAGCATTTCCGATTAATTTAATAGTAAATGTTCCAAATACTATTTGAATGTTAAGCGAAAAACTCCAGGTTCTTCCATGAAGTGTCCAATCTTATATATATATAAGAGTTTTGTCTGTACGTATGTATATACGCGCATCACAAGAAAATGGCTAAAGAGAATGTAATGAAAATCGGTATGTAAAGTCGGGAAATGAACCACTACAATCTAGGCTATAAATCATTTTATTTATGCTGAGTGAAATGGTAGTTTAGGGGAAGGCCCAACATTAAATTCTCAAATATGTTAGTGGTCCTATCGATAAATAGGCCTACTACATAACTTAAGTTATAAAAAAACCAAACACCATGGCACTACAGCCCTTGAGGGGCCTTGGCCTACCAAGCAACCGCTGCTCAGCCCTAAGGCCTGCAGATTACGAGGTGTCGTGTGGTCAACACGACGAATCCTCTCGGTCGTTATTCTTGGCTTTCTAGACCGGGGCCGCTATCTCACCATCAGATAGCTCCTCAATGCTAATCAAGTAAGCTGAGTGGACCTCGAACCAGTCCTGAAGTGCAGGTAAAAATCCCTGACCTGACCGGGAATCGAACCCGGGACCTCCGGGCAAGAGGGAAGCACGCTACCCCTACACCACGGGGCGGGCTAACTTAAGTTATATAGAATTCAATTTCCGATCATTTATGTCTTATACATTTCTACCGTACCGGTTATGATAACAGAGATATTCATGAATTTGTATATTTGTTCCCAAGTTTATATCAACGCCTAACCACGAGAAAATGGGTAAAAAGAATTTGATGAAAATCTGTATGTAGAGTTGGGGAATAAGAAACTAGAGTCTAAGCTATACATAATTCTGGATGAAATGGTAGTGTAGAGTTGGGGAATAAGAAACTAGAGTCTAGGGTATACATAATTCTGGATGAAATGGTAGTTAAGTGGAAAAAAAAACATTGCACTACAGCCCTTGAAGGGCCTTGGCCTACCAAGCGACCGCTGTTCAGCCCGAAGGCCTGTAAATTACGAGGTGTCGTGTGGTCAGCACGACGAATCCTCTCGGCCGTTATTCTTGGCTTTCTAGACCGGGGCCACTATCTCACCGTCAGATAGCTCCTCAATTCTAATCACGCAGGCTGAGTGGACCTCTAACCAGCCCTCAGGTCCAGGTAAAAATCCCTGACCTGGAACGGAATCGAACCCGGGACCTCCGGGTAAGAGGCAGGCACGCTATCCCTACACCACGGGGCCGGCGTTAGTTTAGGGAAAGGCGCCTAAAATTTAATTTTTAAATACCTATGTTTTTTTTCCTATGAAAAAGTACTACATAACTAAAGTTATACAGAATACAATTTCCGATCAGTTATGTTTTATTCAGCTTTACCGTACCGACTATGATAAAAGTGGTATTTCAGAGTCTGAAGAAAATTAAATGTGATGGCCTACAATATCGAAAGCTCATAAAATTGATCAACAATAATATTACATTGACCATTGTTTGTTGTGATGTTCTTAGCTGCCACTCATCTCCGATAGATGGGATTACTGCTGCGTATCAAGTATAACAGCCTGCCTGAATACTGACTGGAAATAGCTGGGGAGTTGGATAATTTTCTTTCTTTTACCACGATATTCCTCTTGATCATACATTTTCTGATACTCCTTGTACGTAACACACTGGTTCGTTATAGCATTCCCTACTCTGAGGCACAGATTGGAGTAAGTAGTGTGCACACTTAACGGGATAGTGGAAGAGGAGTGTTCACGGCTGTATGCGGCCTGGTCACTCCAGTTCTGAAACTTTGGACTGTTCGATCGACAGCGTAGTACTGTGCGTTAAGTGAGAAAATGTGCGATTTTTCACTTGATCGAGTATTCATATGATGGCATTGCTTTTAATCTCGACATTCCTATTGACGTCATTGTAATGATTTATGTCGATTTCAGTTTGTAAAACCACTAAAACAGTCTTTCTAAGGATGTAAAAAGGCAGGTAGAGTGAATATCTGCCATTATAATGAAAACTCCAACTTGATTGTGACTGACGGTAGGCAAGAGGGCCTACTAGAACAATGAAAAATCCCTAACCCAGTCTTCACATGAGAAAAGATGTTTGGTGACTTTCCCGTCGCGTTTCTGGGGTAACGTTAATAGCTACGCAATTCAATAAAATCTTTCTCACACCGTGTACACTACCTAACCTAGAATTGTATATACAATGTAGAATTCCGTAGCGAAGTACGGGTACATCAGCCAGTATTTCTGTAATATTTTCCGAATGAATAACTCCAAAGCATACAATTTCATGTTCTATCATAAAGAGCAGGAATTGCAACATATACATTGATAATGTTACGAATAAAACACTGTCTGTTTCATCGCTCTAATTTATTTCGGGGTAAACCGATAATTACACACACAATTACATTCAATCACGAATGACTAGATTCCACTAATTGCTGGCTATTTATAAGTCTCTTCTCGTCACAACGGGCGGCTAGTTAGGTGGTTTACCTACACAGTATGTAATCCTTATGGACAGGCTCGCTCGCGTTACTTTCACTTCTCCACCAAGTCCAGTCAACCCACACAGCAGCTGCGTGCAGACAACTAAGTTTGAACACAGGGCTACTGGCAATGCAAGACACGACGACTGTTCGTTTGTTCGACTCCAGAGACCATCCAGTAATTAACACAGTCAAGTACAGTGGGCTACCTAACACTGACAACTAGACAGCAACAGTTGAAGAGTGCTAACCACCACGACAGTACTCCTCACAACAACCACCATTAACACTGTTCCAGTTACACTCACGACAGCTGCTCCAATCGCTGACTCTACGACGGTCCTCAGTCCACGGAGAAAAAACACACACACAAACTAGCTAACATAACTAGAGCCGTCCTCGGTCCAACTACTCACTCGACACTCCGACGCAACAACGTCTCATTAAGACTCCAGTGGGACACTAGCGACGGCCAACACCGATGTCTCCCAAGCCCAGTAACCCAACTCCAACACACAACTCTGACTGACCGTTGCAATGGCAAACAATTTATTATCACTAGTTTGCGTGCCAAAAGCCTGGATTCAATTCCAAACCTCCCCACAGTGTTCATCTGGAGTGAGGACATACGACGCTGCTGATGGTGATTCGTCCGTCGTATGGTCACGTTAAGCCTTGACCAGACCCCTTGGTGTTATTCGGCAGGAATAGACCATGCGCCGACACGGAGTTTGATCATCTCCCTACATCATCATTCCACATCCAGACGCGCAGGTCATTCATGGGTGTCAAATAGATAAAATAATAATGTTATTTGTTTTACGTCCCACTAACTACTCTTAAAGGTTTTCGGAGACGCCGAGGTGCCGGAATTTAGTCCCGCAGGAGTTCTTTTACGTGCCAGTAAATCTACCGACACGAGGCTGACATATTTGAGCACCTTCAAATACCACCGGACTGAGCCAGGATCGAACCTGCCAAGTTGGGGCCAGAAGGCCAGAGCCTTAACCGTCTGAGCCACTCAGCCCGGCATGTGTGTGTGTGTCAAATAGAAAGACGTGAATCAGACGAGCCGAACATGTCCTCGGATACTCCCGGCGTTGAAAGCCATACGGTAAATAAATTAAATAAATAAATAAATAAATAGTTGATATTATGTTTGTGGAGTAGAAGTATCGGGCTACATGGGGGAATGGTCCTACTATCTACAATGGCAGTCGAATTAATGCAGCAGCACGAACGTATTATTATTTATAAAGCCATTACTGTTAGTTATAATACCATTAGTGCCGCAATTTAGAGTTTACCGTATCGTTAATGGTGGTAGACTATGGAATTAATGTAAGCAAAACGCTGTTACAGTAATATTAAATCTCTACTAACAGCAGTTTTATAATCATCTAAATGAAAAACCGCTTGTTAATTATAATATATCATATCATATCCAATCAAGAACAGTACTTTTAACAGCACCTAATTAAACGTACATTAAAACGGGCGATTAACTTACATTGATTCCGAAAGAGCAACCAGACATTGTACAAGTTTATTTCCGGGGATAACTACCCTATTATATGTTTCACTACTGGTTTAAAGTTGCAATAACACAAAGGTTTTCGGCGACGCAAGGAAAGGAAAGAGCTAGGACTGGGAAGGTAGCGGCCGTGATCTTAATTTAGCTACAACCCCAGCATTTGCCTGGTGTGAAAATCGGAAAACAGGAAAGAACATAATTCAGGCTTACCAACGGTGGCATTCGAACCCCTGCCCCCACGAACCTGCTACGCAGGCGAAGCAGGGGGAGAGGTGATACTCCCACGTGGCGCGTCCCAGGTGGCGGATAGGGGGGTCCTAACCGGCTTGCCGGCGTACTTGAGGGAAATAAAATACCTCTCGCGGACCAAACACACTACCCCCTGCGGGTGGGGGACGCACATGGAGAACACACCCGCGGTATCCCCTGCCTGTCGCGAGAGGCGACTAAAAGGGGCGACCAAGGGATGATTGAATTAGAACCATGAAACTACTTTTGATTCGTACCATCATGCGGGGAACACCATGGGTTGCCTGTACTTGCGAGTAGTACCACTAAATTAGGTACGAAATAGGTTTGTGATTAGCAGCAGTAAAGAGGCTGGCCTGGGGGTTTCCAGTACCACTATATGAGCGACACCGTGGGTCCGCGTTGCCTGTGATTAGTACTCACTATGTGAGCAACCCCACGGGGCCCTTGGGACCGGCACCCGAGACTAGTACACCTATATAGGTGAGGAAACTCATCGGTTTGCGTTGGCTGTAAGTGGCGCCATTGTGTGCGAAACACCATAGGTCTGCGTTACCTGTACGAAGTACAATACTTGTGAGTAGTACCATCTTTTGTGGAACACCGTGAGTCTTCGCTACTTCTGATTAATACCCCAACATGACACATACCATGGTTCTATTTTACTAGCGACATGTACCATTCTGTGGGGCCTTAGACTTGGATTTTGCACCCCCTTTAGACACCAAGCATCATTGTGCTTTATAAGTGGTTCCTTGGTCGGTAATAATGTTATTTTCGATCTCTATTGAGTCCGATCCACTGGTTTTTGTTTGTTTGTTTTGTGTTTTGTTGGGTTCCTGTCCATCCATTCATTCTTCATGACATATTTTATTTTTATTTTGGTCAGTGGATGCCTTTGAAATTTTTGTTCTTTCATTTCGTACCATTAGGGGCCGATGACCTTCGATGTTAGGCCCCTTAAAACAACAAGCATCATCATCATCGAACCCCTGCCGGGCAGAGTGGCTCAGACGGTTAAAGCGCCGGCCCTCTGACCCCAACTTGGCAGGTTCGATCCTGGGTAAGTCCGGCGGTATTAGAAGGTGCTCAAGTAAAGAAATGGTTTCATTGATGCTGGGAGCTAATATGACGGGAACCGAAAAACTAAAACTTCTAGTGATCGGAAAATCGGCGAAGCCTCGCTGTTTTTCGGGAGTGAATTAATCACCGGCCACGTACGAAAGCAACCCCCGAAGTCGCAGATGACAAGCTCCATTTACGAATCTCGGCTGCGTGGTATTGACGAGAAGTTTCAACGTGAAGGGAGGAAAGGTTAACCGTAACAAACAGAAGAGACTAACGGATTATTTCCAAAGGTGTTAACGGAGGTTTCACTACTGTGTGGAATGTATCCAGTGTGATGCTGTAAAATAGTTTGTTCGTATATTTTTAAGTACTGTTAAAAATAATGTATGCAGTATAAGTCCGTAGAATCAGATGATTCAATTATGTACTATGCATGCTCAAAAACGGTATTCTCTATCTCTCGAAATTTTGATAACTTAAAATAAAATTTAGCTACCAACGTGATTCGAGATATCGATGTTCCAATGTACCTACTGTGTAGAGATGAGAAGAATGCAAGAATGAGGAATGTGGCCTGCATGCACGAACTTTCTGTTCTGCCCAGACAGATCGGCTCTTATCTGCTACACGAAAACATTGACTCACACTTTGCAGTTTGGTGGATTACAACTGACAAGAGCGAAGAACTGCCAGTAGAAGTTAATATAAAGTCGCCTGGGTAGTAGTCGAGTTGTTATGGTAACAATTGCGTCACTGGCACTGCTGGTGAAAACCCCTTCGCCCCGTGCCTCACCGGGCATGTGCATTCTTCTGATCTCCTAACAGTACTCGTCGTAAGAGACGTTGAGGTGCAACAAATGCACCTTGTAGCTAACCAAATTAGAAGAAGAGGAAGATAGAGTAATAAAAGCAGAGTAACCGTACAGGCCATGAAGGCCCTTGAAGGAGTGGAAGGTAAAGGCTCCCACCATTGTTAACCTCGGCACATGGTGGGGTAGAGTGGTTAGCTCTACGCTCGAACGCCTTTGCCCCCAGGAATTAACATGGTACGCATTTTTGGTGTAGGCTGAGTGAACCTCAGGGCCATATGCACCTCCGGAAGTGAAAATCTCGTTTCTTAAACTTTACGACTTCCTGACGGGGATTCGAACCCACGTCCTTCCGGGCAAACCGAGCATGCCTTTACCGCCTCGGTCAGGCAGCCCCTAAGATAAAGTAATGCAGTAGTGAAATCTTTCACTTTGATTTTGATTTTTCATCTTCACACATAACGGACGGCTGCAGGCTATCAGTGTACAAATATGCTTCAGTATTTTGAATCATTTTTGTAATCTGTAATTTTAGGCAGATTAATAAATACATATAAAAATCTATGAAAATATTTTACTTGGAAGCTGCTTAGCGTAGACGGTGAAGAGCGTGTTCGGTTTATCTAGAAGGATATTGGTTCGATTCCACACCAGGAAGCCGAGAAATTTAAAAAGCAAGCAAGCTTGTAGTTTTAACTTGCCGTGTCCATAACAGCAAGGCCTCCAGTCTGACGAGGAATCCGAAGCGCAAATTGTCTTCCATTCCAAAAATCCCACGAGCATTGGCTGGGAATCGATCCGCGGCCACCTTGGTAAGAAGTCAGAGATGATGCCACCTGGCTCTCATGTTTGTCCTCTCCCAGATCGAAATTAAAATAGAGATTTCAACTTCTGGAGAGTCGCATACCGAAACCCGCCAACTTGGGCTCAGAAGGGCAGCTCTCTACCAACTGCACCACTCAGTATGGCGACGATTTATAAAAGTCTGGAGAGAAAATTAAAATGGCAGAAACCGAGCGAGTGGCCGCATGGTTTAAGGCACGCAGCTGTCAGCACGTATTCGGGGATAGTGAGTTCGAATCCCACTGTCGGCAGCCCTGAAGATGGTTTTCTATGGTTTCCCATTTTCACAGCAAGCAAATTCTGGGGCTGTATCTTAATTAAGTCGCTTCCTTCCAACCCGTAACCCTACCCTATCCATCAGTCGCCATAACACCTGCATGTATCGGTGCAACGTATATAAAGTTCAAAAAATTAATAATAATACATCTAAATATATCGGTATTTGAAGTATTTGTACAGACTTCCTTTTCCTTCGTTAGCACCGCACTAACATACTTTCCCGCGGCGCTGGGATGAGAAGGCGATAACACTAGGAAGGTAGCGATCGTGGCCTTAAGTTACAGCCTCAACATTTGACCGGCGAAAGAACGAGAAACTACAAAATATAATTTCCAGGCCTGTTGACGGTAGGGTTTGAATCCACCACCTTGCGGAAGCAAGCTTACAGCTACAAGATCCGAACATCGTAGTCAATTCATTAGCTCTCTTCAAAATTATCTACGTACGAAATACAAAACGGTCTCCACTAAGTAACTTTTTTTTTTTTTTTTTGCTAGTTGCTTTACGTCGCACCGACACAGACAGGTCTTATGGCGACGGTGGGACAGGGAAGAACTAGGAGTGGGAAGGAAGCGGCCGTGGCCTTAATTAAGGTACAGCCCCAGCATTTGCCTGGTGTGAAAATGGGAAACCACGGAAAACCATTTTCAGGGCTGCCGACAGTGGGGTTCGAACCTACTATCTCCCGAATACTGGACACTGGCCGCACTTAAGCGACTGCAGCTATCGAGCTCGGTCCACTAAGTAACAAACATTATTCTACATTGAAGGAACATTCATTCACGAAACCATTTGGTATTCGTGGAGCTATGTTTCTTTGAAGGGCTTTGACGAGCAACGCTGTGCCAACAAGGCAGATGACAGAAGGTCGATTACTTGTAACGAGAAAGGTTGGACGGATCACTTCGTTGTATATGAAATGTTTATTTTGTCGGAAAGTAGGTGTGGTACGTATAAACCACCAGAAGACGACGCTCGCATGAAAAGAGTATCTTCTCTTGGAGGTCTCACAAATCCAGTTCTTCCTGTGCCAACGCACGTTCGCCGGTGACTCCCGCACTCCACCATGAAAGGGAAGCGAGCTCATCGTAGCATCAAACACGGACAAATGGACTGGAAACGGGGAAATATCAACCGGATGTAAGAGAATGCGCCTTCATCCTGACAAGTGCACCAACAACACGCAGCAGAAACTTAAAACCGACTGATTCCAAACGTTAAGTAACAACCGCATGGTTCATATTCGTGGCCTCAACAAGATGGCGCTCGATTTCTACCAAGGGTGGCCAACACGTCGCCGGCCCCGCGGTGTAGGGGTAGCGTACCTGCCTCTTACCCGGAGGCACCGGGTTCGATTCTCGGCAAGATCAGGGATTTTTACCTGCATCTGAGGGCTGGATCGAGGTCCACTCAGCCTACGTGATAACGATTGAGGAGCTATCTGACGGTGAGATGCCGGCCCCGGTCTGGAAAGCCAAGAATAACTGCCAATCATTGCATAAAATGCATTGACTTTCGTTATTTTGTACTCTTAGGGATTTATTCTTGTATACTACCATCACCTACCGAATTTCCTCCTCATTTCCCTCTTTGTTAACATTTGGGTCCTTATTTTACAAAATACTAACAATGTTCTATTGTTATTACAGTATATTCTATCCTTATTGTCTGCCTTTCTATATCATCCATACTTTGCATAACCTTCTTACACAACCACCTGCCATCTCTTAATAAATTCCTTTCCGAGCAATACCTAATTCCTATGTCGTCTATAAACTACTACATCAACACATCCACCCGTGAACCCTTATTTCGGTGTATCGTTTGGTGCTAATACGCTATGCCTAGAATTTTACATCCTGCCCCCGTTTTTAGTCTCAACCAATACTTAACTATTTCACAATATCCTCCTGTACAATAACTCTGTAATGAAATATTGTCCACCCCGACCCGGAATATGCAATTGCGGCACCACTGACCAGTGTTGCCAACTCAGCGGATTTTCCGCCAAATTTGGCGGATTTTTAGATGGAACAGCGGAAACATTTTCCATTTAGCGAACAGCTGATTTTTTGACGGATTTTCAAAACTTCTATTAACGATTTAAAGCGGTAACAGTATCACCTTTCATCACCAGCAGAACAAATAATATAGAACTTACTACGGTATCAAAGTCTAGTTAATAGCGTTGTATTGAACTTATGCTACATACTACCACTCGTTTTTTAGACCAGCCCTGGCCCACAGCCTCAGTCAGAATATGTCGCAATCGTTACTGTGCTCTTGAGGAGCCGGGTAGTGTCGTGTTTGATATCGTGTTTCTTTTGACATTACATTCTTTTTGGTACGGTACGTCAATATATCGAAAGAAAGGGTTGAAAAGTAGAGTCAGATAATTCGTAAAGAGTGGTTAAATAATTACGCTTTAAAAGCCTAGTTGGTTCAGCTTCCCAGTGATCCCAACCACGGTCGGTTCATTTCTTGGCAGCGCAATGTAAATGTTAAATTGTTTGACATTATTCATGTTTTTACAATTTGTTTTTCGTCTTACCGACAGAGATAGGTCTTTTGGCGACGATGGGATAGGAAAGGGCTAGGAGTGGGAAGGAAGCGGCCGTGGCCTTAATTAAGGTTCAGCCCCAGATTTGCCTAGTGTGAAAATGGGAAACCATGGAAAACCATCTTCAGGGCTGCCGACAGTGGAGCTCGAACCCACTATCTCCGGGATGCAAGCTCACAGCTGCACGCCCCTAACCGCACGGCCAACTTACCCGGTGACATTTCTTTCCGCAATTATCATAAACAATGATTTTTTTTTGCTAGTTGTTTTACGTCGCACCGACACAGATAGGTCTTACGGAGACGATGGGACAGGAAAGGGCTAGGAGTGGGAAGGAAGCGGCCGTGGCCTTAATTAAGGTTCAGCCCCAGATTTGCCTAGTGTGAAAATGGGAAACCATGGAAAACCATCTTCAGGGCTGCCGACAGTGGAGCTCGAACCCACTATCTCCGGGATGCAAGCTCACAGCTGCACGCCCCTAACCGCACGGCCAACTTACCCGGTGACATTTCTTTCCGCAATTATCATAAACAATGAATTTTTTTTTTGCTAGTTGTTTTACGTCGCACCGACACAGATAGGTCTTACGGAGACGATGGGACAGGAAAGGGCTAGGAGTGGGAAGGAAGCGGCCGTGGCCTTAATTAAGGTACAGCCCCAGCATTTGCCTGGTGTGAAAATGGGAAACCACGGAAAACCATTTTCAGGGCTGCCGACAGTGGAGTTCGAACCTACTATCTCCCGAATACTGGATACTGGCCGCACTTAAGCGACTGCAGCTATCGAGCTCGGTCATAAACAATGAAGACAGTAATGAAAGTGAAAATAGATTTGAAAGTTTCCGTATGTGCTTTGCTACTGTGAACTGCCAGCATGTATTTTGAAAAAATGAAACCACAGGATCTCAACCCAGCACGTCTGCTTCAGAAGATACAGTGCTGGGAGGAGAAGATGATGACCTCCTGTTCTGAAACTGGCGAGTGTTGAGATAATCTCCTCTATTAAAACAGCTGCCATATGCTATTTTGCTTCTGTTCGAAATGTAGCGGAATTGAGCGGATTTTCATCTACAATTCAGCGGAGAAAATATTTGTGGGTTGGCAACACTGCCACTGACCTGGTAAGTACAATAATTTACATTTTATTCAGATATTTCCTTAACGACGTTACGCAGCATCACATATCCAAGCATAACTGCAGTGTATCTTTAGAATACTTTTTTTTTTTTTTGTCAAAGTCAAAACCGTGGCCGCGCTTAAATGAAATGGCGTGTGGCCTCCGAAGAGGCCTGGTGCAGGTCTTTTGAGTTGACACCCGTAGGCGACCTGCGCGTCGTTATGAGGATGAAATGATGAAGACGACACATACACACAGTCCTCGTGCCAGGGTCATTTTTACAATTCCCGACCCTGCCGGGAATCAAACCCGGGACTCCTGTGACCAAAGAACAGCACGCTAACCATTTAGCCATGGAGCCGGACTGCGCCAAAATATCCTTGTGCGATATACAGAGTTTAGCAAAGTTGAATCTGGTTAACATTAGGCTTCGTGAGTGGTTGACTGTCTACTCTTGCATTGGTGGGGTGGGGGTTTGAACAGAAAGGAAATCGGCCAGTCTACAGGAAATAAACTCTGGCTGCAGAAAATATTCTTTGAGATGAAGGACCCGTTTGCTCACGAAAAAAAGAAACCCTCCTACTTTTTTTTTTTTGCTAGGGGCTTTACGTCGCGCCGACACAGATAGGTCTTATGGCGACGATCCTCCTACTTTTATGTATAAAGAACTACGAATATAGAGGAAACCTCGAATTGCTGATCATGTGTGTCGTCTGTTATTAAAGGATTTCTGTGATCGGGGACAGTTTCTTTTTAAATTTTATCGACCATTCTTCATTTCCTTCCTATATATCTTTTCATACTCGTTATCTAGTGCTCAATCGGTCGAACAATTTGCTGGAAAAGTACTGGTGAAGCATCGATTATGATTTCGTATCAGATCATAATCTACCATCAACTCGGAGTACTTTGACTGTTGGTTCTGCTGCAGTATATTCAATTCCCTGTATAAATAAATTGTATGTCGGTTTAGCGGAACAGTAAAGTGTTCCTTAAACCGCTGCTAGCCAATAGCTGAGCAAGCGAGAAGTCTCCCGCATCTACAAATCTTCCAAGGATTAATTAATGGTCCGGGTAATAGCTTCCCCAAAGAGCTGTAAATATTGCAACTTGGCATTAAGGAACTGGCGAACCTCATTGAACTGGGATGTTTCTCTCCGTTAGAAATGTGTAAAGTACGTATGTCCAACCCTTGCGCGCTTCTCTGCGGGGTTGGATCGGATATGAAGTTAGACGAATCTTCGTAGCGAGCTTTTACGACCTGATGTCCTTCCTGACGTCAACGTCAACAGAAGAGTCAATGGGATGAAATGAATGACGTGATATCTGATAGTAGAAAGGGAGAGGGTGAAACCCGGTGACGACACATAGCCTACGCCTGTCGAATAGCACCAAGGGGTCTGCTCAAGGCTTAACATCGCCATCCGACGGACGAATCGCCATCAGCAGCGTCACACACTATACCGTCACTCTATATGAACACTGCGAAGAGGTTTGGGATGAATGCAAGCTTTGGCATGCAATGTAATGATCAGAAATTTTATAACCACCCCCCACTTCTACCCTGCGACCAACATTCTGAGGGTGAAAATGTTTTCGGCTAACGGGAATTGAACCGGCTACCTACGGTGTCACACCATAGAGACTTGACGCCTTAACGCTCATGGCCACCAGGAGGGCATAATTCGTTTAGTTTATTTAGGGAATTGTCGTATTTTGTGCATGTCGATTATGAACATGAAATTATAACGGTGAATGTGAAGACAGTTCTCTTGGAAATTAATGTAGGGTGACAAGGAGATAAGGGGCTGCCTGGCCGAGGCGGTAAAGGCGTGCTCGGTTCGCCTGGGAGGACGTGGCTTCGAATCCCCGTCAGGAAGTCGTAAAAATTAAGAAACGAGATCTCCACTTTCGGGGGTGCATATGGCCCTGAGGTTCACTCAGCCTACACCAAAAATGAGTACCAGGTTAATTCCTGGGGGCAAAGGCGGCCGGGCGTAGAGTTAACTACTCTACCCCATCACGTGGCGTGGTTAACAATGGCGGAAGCCTTCCACTCCTCCAAGGGCCTTCATGGCCTGTACGGAGGTGACTTTGCTTTTGCTTTGCTAACAAGGAGATACGGCGAAATACATAACCCACCGTTTCGAAGTGATCATTAGAAAGGGCGTCGGGGGTCTCCGGCGAAAACTCGATGTGGCGCTTTTCATATAAATCAAACAGTGATTGTACCTCAAATTTTATTACATATAAAGGAGTGGTTATATGCTATTTTAAAGCAGGATAAATACGCAGGAAGTGACCACGGCAGGGGGCGTAATGCGCGTGACATCACCACTTATAAGGTACCTATGTTTCTGGCGGTGAAACGTAAGTTACAGTGCGGTGTAGCTTAACGTGTAGGTATCGTGCAGTGACGAGTGAGGTTTGATCATCTCGACGAGGTCTATCCATGAGACTGCAAATATTTAAAAATATATATACTGGGATTGATTGCAAATTGCCGGCATGCTTTACACAAATTTCCAGTGATTAATACGCGGGTAAACCACGATGTTCCTGTGGTTGTATCGGCTACCCGGATCTCTCCAGATGAATGTGCGACGGGAATCGTTCTGCAAACTAAAGCGGGATTCATCTGTGAAGAGCACATGCCTCCATCCATTCATTCATTGTCCAGTTTCGATGTTGACGGCACCACAGTAAACGGGCCCGTCTCTGTGCTGGAGTGAGCGGGACGCACACCGCTGGACGTCGGGCAAACAGCGCCTGCTGTTCTGAGCCTCCGGTAAACAGTTTGCCGGGAAACGGCAACCCCTGGGACGGCTGCAAGCGCCGCCGACAATTGTCTTGCTGGTGCACTCCGATTTCGTCAGGCGGTTAAGACCAGATATCGATCCTGCTGTTGGGTGGTTACCCTTGGTCGACCTGGTACTGGAGGCCTACGACTAACATCTCCTGTGTCTCGAAATCGTCTCCAAAGCCTGGAAATGACAATTTGTGACAATTCAAGGATACGGCGACTTCGGTATCTGTCTGGCCTGCTTCCAGGTGGCCGACTACTCTACCCTGCAAAACGGGGTCCAAATGGCGCCGTTGTGCCATTATGTTATCACGTTCACCAGGAGGCCATACTCCGCACACTATAACAGGGCAAAGACAACTGAGGGAATATGAGGCGCAGGCCCTGGCTGTGTTTACCTTGCGGTTACGCCGCTAGTCAAAGCAGGGAACACTCCTTTCCTATACAGAGCGAACAAATAAGGTTGGTAGGTGCATATGTCGTGCGATTTGCGGTCTATTTCCTGTTGCCCTGCTTACTCCTAACTTATGCTTAAATTTTGGATACTAATGTATGTCGGTGCGACGTAAAGCAACTTTAAAATAGTCTATATGCCGCAACCATATAATAATATATTATTATTATTATTATTATTATTATTATTATTATTATTATTATTATTATTATTATTATTATTATGCTTCTATTCTCACGGTTTGGGCCACGTAGCTGTAAGCATTCAGGAAATGGTGGGTTTGAACCCTCGGCAGGTTGAAGATAGTTTTCTATGGTTTCTCATTTTTATATCAGATAAATACTGGGGTTGTACCTTGTATAAGATCACGGCCTCTTTCTTGACAGTCCTAGCTCCTTTATAACCCAGGATTGGAGTCGCACAGGTGATTTTTGTCAGAGTTAAAATAACATGATCTTTCATACAAAGAATTAATCTGAAGCCGAAACAAGTGGAAGTCAGTTGGCTCAGTGTTCTTTGAATGTGGTAGGTATGTTAGCCATACTAATCTATTTCGTGCACTTTTCTGCACGTGGTCAAAATTATGCGAGACCTCGTATTGTCGTAGCGGAACACAACACTTTCAATGTTCCATGTTTTATCTTCTTTTGTCGAATATTTTGGGGTTATTTCTGCAACTCAGTGTTTAATCCAAATTCAACCTCGCATTGCGTAGGACCAGCTCTTTGTTAGCTAGACATCACCAGAATACCACTAACCACACAACACATTCCTTGCCCAAGTAAGTTTACCAAGAGGAATGTTTTATCATGCTTATGCAGTGTTTTTACCTCTATATATATTGTTTAACTTTTACGCGTCCATTTTTGAAACTCAAACGCACACAGTTGCTATCGATCGCGACTGAACGTAACTTCGACACGCAACCAAATGTAACCTTGTGTTCACAAAACGGCATGTTTTCAAACAAGTAGAACGCTGTACAGGTCACTCAAACATTTATTGTCTTCTGCCCGTGTGTCCCCCCATAACTCGGCACTCGCTATTGACTTCAGCTCGGCACATGTAGAGTTTCTCCGGAAGTGAAGTCTCGTTTCTACATTACTTGAATTCCTGACGGAATCGAAATCGTTCTTCCGTGCGAGCGAAGTTCGTCTCTGTCAGTCACCCTTAGTTATACAGGTTCATCCAGTTAACCCAGAACCGTAGCTGAGTTGAGGCTGAGGCTGCAGGCTGGCAAGCTATCACTAGAGCCCTGCGCGGATATACAAAATATTATCCGCATCTGCTCCACATCCGCACTTCCTTCATCCGCATCTGCGAATGATTATCCGCATTCGCGAATGGTTATCCGTGTACGTTGTAAATATTTTACTACAGTATATTACACCCAAGATATTAAATAGGATAGATCTGTTAACAGAGTAATATAGGCCTGATACCTGGTACCAGAACCCCTACAGTCGCAGGTTTATGAGAGACTTTTTTCTTGCGACAATTACCGACGTATTGACATTTGTTCCTTCCTTCCTTCCTTCCTTCCTTCCTTCCTTCCATTAATTGCGGGCAAGAGCCATTTCGGCTTAGATCAGATTTACGACTTTATGGTCTCAAGGCTCTTTATATATCACCAATTTCCTATATCAATACAATGTCAAGGGTCGCCTAACCACAGGCAAAAATAAGAGGATACCTGAGTGAAAATCAATAAACTTCATTATTTAGACATTGTCAGGAAAATTATCCGTACGTCATACAGATTGTTTCCGCCAAGAAACTAACTTCGCGGATATCCGCAGATTTGCCGGGCAGTATGAGAGCAAACTGAAGCGACTGTGTGATAAATTCTAATCCACTTGAAAAGTATCTACTCACTCATGTCACTAAACGAGGTGCTGAAACTGCCTGCTTTCGTTTTCGACGCATTTCTTGCATTTTCTTATGAAACTACCCGTTAGTCTTATTTCACTTTGGGGAAGCGAATTGGTCTCATGGCGAATGGTAAGCTTGAGTTCGTCAAAAAGTTTGCGGATTCGTTTCATACACTTCATCTTCTGATAATCTCCAGACATAATCACAGGTTGTTCGTGGGGACCTTGCGTTGTTGCTGATATCTTTATCGCTACACACTTGTTGAATTTCCTGCAATGAAACTTAGGCTGAAAGAAACGCGAAAGTACGTTCTCTCTCTGTTAATTAGGCAGAAAAAGGTCGCATTGTTCATATATCTAACGCTTAACTTTGTACACAGTGTTGTTCTCACTGAAACACGAAATAAACTGCATTGCACGACAAATCCAGAACCGGTAGTCCCCGCAGGATCTCCTCCCAACCCCCTCTCCCGTGCAGCTGTCAGCTTAATCTCTCCCAGTACCGGGCGAGTTGGCCGTGCGCGTAGAGGCGCACGGCTGTGAGCTTGCATCCGGGAGATAGTAGGTTCGAATCCCACTATCGGCAGCCCTGAAAATGGTTTTCCGTGGTTTCCCATTTTCACACCAGGCAAATGCCGGGGCTGTACCTTAATTAAGGCCGCTTCCTTCCAATTCCTAGGCCTTTCCTATCCCATCGTCGCCATAAGACCTATCTGTGTCGGTGCGACGTAAAGCCCCTAGCAAAAAAAAAAATCACTCCCAGCCGTCGTTCCGGTTCCAAGTTAATTGGATGACCCAGTATTGCATTACAATACGGCCTTATACGCATATTTTGTCAGTCTCTCTTAAATACAGAGCAAATGAAATAGTATTGAAAAGCTAGACAATTATTAGACGGTATTTATTTTTCTTCCTGCCCTTTTCACCAGTTTTATCGAGGTCAGCATGGGGTGTGGGTTTAGCCCAATTTTGTCATGATGCCCTTCTTGACGCCACTCCTAAGTGAAGGGATGCATTCACTATTGTGTAGTTCTGGTGGTTGGTAGTGTGGTTGTTTTTGTAGCTGACGAGAGATGTATTACAACACAAACACCTAGACATTGGGCCAAAGGAACTAACCTTTTGCAGTTAAAATCCCCGGCTCGTCGTCAATCAAATCTGGGCCCGTCCGAACCGAAGACCAGTACGCTGACAACAACAACAACAACAACAACAACAACAACAACAATAATAATAATAATAATAATTGTACCGGGCGGTACACCTCTACTCTGTTTATTTAAAAGTTGCGCCAGTTGAAACTCCTCTTCTGGAGGAAGGTTGAACTTTATCTATTCTATTAATTCTCTACTTTCTCAGAAGATGTCACCACGTGGAAAATTTTGAGTTTTTGAACTGTGTCACTTTTGATGTGTTTTTGTTTCGCTTGAAGTAAGAAGTGTGAACTTTCTCTTCTAGAGGACACTACTGAAGAATTACAATAGTGCAACCTAGTGCGAAATCAAAGAACTATTTTGTTGGAGAAATTTTTATTTCAAAAGTTTGTTTCTTGTTAAATTTCCTTCTGTTATTGTTTAAGTTGGCTGTATACCCCTCTTTTTCCCCTTAGTTTGGATCTAGCCAATCCCGAATTTCTTTAATTAATTTTCCACCAATAATGTGTTTCTTTTTCCTCTATGTAGGGGTTTCTTTTCCCGAACCAATAAAGATTTTGTGGGAGGGTGTTTTATTTCCCCTAACGCCTAGAATCTTCCGCGAGAGGATATAAACTGCTGATTTTGGGGTCTCCGGGCCACTTCTGTTCCATCTTTCAGTGTATTAAGTACATTGCAGGAGGCGGGAAGCGCCTCTTTCCTCGGCAGCGATCTACTACCAGGTAATGGCCTATTAATATCTTCTTTTCTTGCTAGGTCGGCAGTTTAACTCTCGCGGCGGGTTCGAAGCGTTTTCCATCATGTAACCTTTTCCTAAAATGTAACTACTCTTTTCTTCTTTTCTGGTAAAGTTACATATTGGGATAGAGAGTGCTAACCCTCTCGAGCTCCCACTCACATTTGTTTTGAGGTGAACTTATTTTCTCAAACTTTTCTTCGTTTATGTAATGTAAAGTGTTCTTCTCTAAGTCACCTCTGTAGTATGGGATTAGCCCTTGCGTTAGTGGCCCAGAGCCAGATTAGGTTTTAAAAGCAAAGTGTATTAGGAGTGCAAGTTCGCCTCCTCTCAAGTTGTATTTTAGAGGTCATGTATTAATCTTTTCTCACCTAATAGACGTCAGTAGGTTGGGTATTTTACCCCTGTGTATATGTCCTTTGAGGACGACTTGAAAGTTGAGTTTGGTGTGGCCTGGGAGAGGCTTAACTTTAAGAGCGAGTGGCTCTTTTCTAAAACTGAGAGTTGTATGCCTCGAGGAGGCTTTGCTGTGTAATTTGGAGCAAGGGCTCCAGGGTTTGAGTGGGGTCTTCTGCCCCTTTTGTTGAAATTGGTATATCGTAAAGTTGAGCTAGTTGCTCAAGAATTGTGTTTTCAGGGCTCGAAGCCCAAATTCTTTAATCCCTGTAATTGTACATTTCAAGTTGTATTTCGGCTACTAAGTACCTGTTCTATTTGTTGTTACCTAATTTTGAAAAGAAAATATAACCTTGTTAAATTTTAAAATTTAATTTCTCTTTAGTAGCTTGAGACCTATTCACCACCCAGCACCTTCTTTCATGCTTAACTACCACAAAAACTCGGTAACAATAATAATAATAATAATCGATATCTCCTTTGTTGATTGGTCAGCGTAATGGCCTTTGATTCGTAGAGCCCTAGGATAGATTCCCGACCGAGCTGGGGATTTTAACTGCATAAATTTAATTCTCTAGCTCGGTGAATTGGTGTTTGTGTTCGTCTCATAACAATACATCCATTTAGGGTTGGTATCAGATAGGGCATCCGAACGTAAAACTGGGAGAATCCTCATTACATGCCGACCCGGGAACTAGGTAAAGCTATTATTATTATTATTATTATTATTATTATTATTATTATTATTATTATTATAGTTGCAAAGTACTGCATCGTAGCTGGAAATAGTAGTTGCTAGTGTCTTAGGCATACACGAAGTTGTTCGCCATTTTTACGAGAAGGGTTAAGTTTGTAACCATGGACAAAACTTAAAACCAGCCACCAGTAGATATTTAAAATCCCTGCTCCGTAATTTCATCGCTGCATTTGCATCCAGACAGCGGTTTTTTTTAAATTTCAATCTGTATCAAGGGAACTGTGATAGTTTCGAAATGGACAGTCACGCCTCAGCGGTTCAGAGTTCGTGTCAAATGTAAGACCCAAAGATGTAACATTAACAGTCACGTGAGACTTCCTGGAAAAAAAAAAAAAACTGAACTTTTAAGTAGTTTGGGAAGTGTGTTCATATGTCGGTTAAGTTCTCAGTCTTAAAGCTGGTTGGATCCTCAAATAGCACCATCAAAGTTACGGAGTTATAGGGAAACGGAAAAAGTCGTAAGCTGTGCCATGATGAGTCAGGTAGTTTCTCCATTGCTTTCTTCACTGGACCAGAAATATTTCTTGCAGCACGACTGGTCCTATGAGCAGCACCTTATATAACATCTAGACGCCCTAGGCATACGTCGAATGTCATTAGTATTCAGCTCTACGTATACCTCACGAGCCATAAATGAGACAGACCGGTGGAAGCTACATTTTACTCCGCCCTATGCCAAGAGACAGACACTAAAGTAGTGCATCCTTCAAGAAATAGCAACAGGCGGTATACACACTACAAGAAGACGACTCTAAAATGAGATCGTTAAAGAGCCCGCCTACAGACGATGAATCCAAAATTGTGTCATCTGTCAATATCCAAAGATGAAATGCAGCGCTTGTACCCACTGCCGGTTGATGTGGAGCTGTCAGAAAAGCAGATCCCAACATTACCTTAGCAAATATATTGTTTACGATGCTGAACGGCATCAACGCTCAGACATTGTGTAATTGACTTGTAGTCGTCGCCCTCGAAAGCGGCTTATAGAGGGGTGCATGATAAAGTAGCGCATACCTCTGCACTGGGCGGCATCTGCAGGAAGGTCATGTTCATAGATAATGTGAGGAAGGAAGCTATTCAGAGAACAGCATTGTCTAGAACAATGTAAATGACAACCATCATTAAAAAATATTGCACATTGATTAGCAACAGGGTGGTATGCTAGTTTGTAAGATGTCAGTGGGAAGTAGGGTAGCATTAAGCAGTGCTATGACAATGCCTGCAGCCTTATGGCAATATTTCCGCCCTTCCAGGATGCCCGCCTGGTGGCCATGATCGTTAAAGCGTCAGGTCTTTAATGGTTGACACCTTGCTCAGTCGGTTCGAGTCCCGTTGGTGGGGGGAAAAGTGTATCACAATATTGGCCAGCAGCGTAGGAGAGGTGGTGTCATAAAATGCATAATCGCTAGATTGTGTGCCAAAAGCCTGAATTCATTTCCAAACGTCTGACGCTGTTAATGGTGATTCGTCTGTCGGTTGGGGACGTTAAGCCTGATGGAAGTGTAATGCACTAGTATAACTTGGAAACAATTCTCTAACCCATGCGTAAATAGTGAAAATATCGAGCTCGATTATTATTATTATTATTATTATTATTATTATTATTATTACTACTACTACTACTTGTGAGGTGTGGCAATGAAGTTGTTTACGGCTATCAGTATTAGTTATCAACGTACTTTATTTGGTATAAATCGTGATCGTATTATTTGTGAGGTTATGTCATGATACATCTGCTGTATGTATATTAATATGAGTTTCTTTAATGTAAGAACACGTGATTAATAGTACATAATTTATTATTACTTGTAAATATGATGTATAAATCCAGCGTAATGTTGTGCAACACACGGTAATAGTCCAGAACAACGCATCTTGCCACTGGAATTGTGTAGAAAATTCGAAGTAGTGAATATTCAAGATAAACTTAAAATATTATAACCAAGTGGTCCGCCTATTCAATACAATATATAATTTATTATATTCAGTACATGTTTCGTCCCCTAAGGTGGTACACAGAAATTAATTCTGTTCTCGTAACTGTATTATGTAATTTGGAAAAATGCCCGGAAATACTCCACAGTTCTTTCCAACCCTATTTTCGAATACTTAATCTTCAAATCGCCTCCCTCTGCCAGATCAAAGTCAACCATAAGGAGAATGCTTAGATTAGAATTCTGGACATTGATCTCCAAGTAAAGCAGCGTGATGGAACATGGGAAGGGAAATTTAGCCAATTTGCAATGCACACGAGTTTTTTACTTGACTTCGCACCGACACAGATAGGTCTTACGGCCACGATGGGACAGGGAAGGGCTACGAGTGGGAAGGAAGCGGCCGTGGCCTTAATTAAGGTACAGCCCCAGCATTTTCCTGGTGTGAAAATGGGAAACCACGGTAAACCATCTTCAGGGCTGCCGACAGTCGGGTTCGAACCTATTATCTCCCCAATACTGGATACTGGCCGCACCAAAGCGACTGCAGCTATCGAGCTCGGTATGCACACGAGTTTACGGTACGAATTACAGTATGTTGAATAATAATTCTTATGATGACAATGCCGGCCCCGTGGTGTAGGGGTAGCGTGCCTGCCTCTTACCCGGAGGCCCGGGGTTCGATTCCCGGCCAGGTGAGGGATTTTTACCTAGACCTGAGGGCTGATTCGAGGTCCACTCAGCCTACGTGATTAGAATTGAGGAGCTATCTGACGGTGAGATGGCGGCCCCGGTCTAGAAAGCCAAGAATAACGGCCGAGAGGATTCGTCGTGCTGACCACACGACACCTCGTAATCTGCAGGCCTTCGGGCTGAGCAGCGGTCGCTTAGTAGGCCAAGGCCCTTCAAGGGCTGTAGTGCGATGGGGTTTGGCTTGGTATGATAATATTTGGTCTGTGTAGAATGATTAAGGAAAGAACTGCCCGTTCGGTACCCGTCATCAAACATGCGATGATTAACATGTATTATCGATGGTAAGTAATTTCGTTTCCTCATCCCAAGGTGGTGAGCTGCGTGTACCGTTTCAACCACATACCAGCCATCCTACCATTCTTAAATTTCTGACAGGACCAGGAATCGAACCCAGGCCCCTGAGGAGAATAGCTAATAAGACTAACCGTTACTCTACGGAGGTAAATATAGCAAATGATCTAAAGTACACTAAATATCATTCCGCCATGCTCATATAGCATAAAGTTTATAAGGGAACATGAGTTACACAGAAATTATAGAAGAGAATAAAGACTGAAAAGTTAATACATTGCTTAGAACTGGCCTTTCCCAAATTATCTGGTGTCGGCTTATTGTATAGATGTAGTCCAGTTTTACGGCCGGATGCCTTTCCTGACGCCAGACCTACGTCGAGGGATTTATTCACTATTGCTCGTTTCTGTAGCTGTTTCTAGTGTGGTGGTTGTATGTAAACGAAGATGCGTATTGAGACTAACACAAGTACTCTCCCCTTGAGCTAGAGAAATTAACTACACGCGGTTCAAATCTCTGACCCGACCGGGAATCGAACCCAGAGCCCTCTGAACCGCTCAAGGCCACTATGCTGACCATTCAGCCAAGAACAACACATTACTGGTTTGTATTTGCGAACAGAATAAAATGAGAGCTCATACCCGATTTTTACAGTGTAATTAGTACTACGTACTGGCCTTTCCCCGATACTGTACCTAAAGGCATATCTCTGTTTTTACTGAGACCCATTGCGACAGATTGGACTGAACATAGCAAACCGAAGAGTGGCATTCAAATGTCGGTGCCGGCAGCAGTCCTCCCGAAAATATTTTTCCTCTCTTTCAACAATTCATCCCTTCTATCAGAACTATGTTATCTACAAGTATCGTTCCCGATCAGCGATGCACTGGTGTTGCAAAATGAAAACCATTCAGTACTCAATGCTGTGATGGACTTTTTGAGAACCGCGGATAAGAATTTGACTTTGTGCTCATCGCATTATTGCCAGCGTTTTGTTTGTTCTCCCCCCTCCCCTCCTCTCGGGAGAGAGATTCAGTGTGGTTTTATGTACTTAAAAAGAATGTGGACAATTTTGGTTTTTATTTCTTATAAATGTACTTTGCGTTGCCAATTCATATTTTTGTATGTGTTCTGTGAGTGTTGTCACAACAAAGGTCGACTAAATAAAATAAAAATAAAATAAAAATGCATCCCATTAACTCTAGTTTCTCAATCCTGCGCAACAGACAAATTATTTACAGTCAAAAACACATACAGAGGCCATCCAAAAGGGAAACACGCGTCGGACCCGAAAGTTCAATGGATTGGCTGTATTCTTGAAAACCCAATTTTACAAATATCGGTTGAAAGCATTCGCTTTTTAGCCTAATATTTCATAACACATCACTTGGTATTTATTTTACCGCGCTATGATTGCGTTCATCAGTTTCTAAAAAGATAGATGTCCGTATGTCCATACACATTACATTGAACAAATAATCATTATGTGGCACTTAGCGAAGAAGTTGAGGAAGATGGATCCACCCTTCTTGGTTTGTCTAGGACACCAGAATTTACATGGACGGCCCTCCGAACGCTCACGCGCTCTCTCTCTCTCTCTCTCTCTCTCTCTCTCTCTCTCTCTCCATGGGTGTGATGATCACAATTATTCCTCGTGATAGCCCAATGATATGGTCACGGGCTTCTCACCAAGGCAGCCGTGGTTTGAGTTCCAGCCAATGCATGTGGGCTATTTAAAACGAAATGTCACGTCCCTGTGGTTCGGATTCCACTCATAAACGGAGGTATCGAGTATATAACCGTGATGTCAGTTGACAAGTAAATTGAGAGAGTTGGCTGCGTGCATTTCAGGCCTTGTAGCATTGAGCTTGCATTCGGGGGATGGGGAGTTCGAGTCCCACTATATGTACCCCTGAAGATAGTTTCCCTTGGTTTCCCGATTTCACATCATGCTTTAAGGCCACGATCACTTCCTTCCCAGCACTATCTCATCGTCGCCAGAAGACATGTAGGTATCTGTGGGACGTGATAAAAGGCCAATTTATAAACTTCCCTGCCCTCCAATACGTGATGCCACGCGATTTTATCAATGTCAGTACACAGGTCCGGTGAGATACGAATGCCTTATACATGATCCAATGCACGCCACCCAATTTATACAACCAACAATCAACAGCCAATCTAAATGGAAACACTGCAGCATCACAAGTTTACAATACATTACTGTTACAGAACGCATGATGTACATAAATGCTTACCGTGACAATGCAATCAGACCCATCCGATTTCAATACAACTTTCATATTTTAAAAAAAGCAGACACATTAATTAGCTATTGGAATAGCACCAATGGCTTTTTTATTTAAATAGCTCCAATGGCTTTTTTTATTTACAGAAACACGAGGCAAATAATTACTTCAAATAGATCCCTGTAACTAACTCTGAATACCGGTACGTTAAAAGATAGCATCGTTAAACGTAAAAAACTGGTAGTAGAGATTTTTTAGAAGCAGTCATTTCAGGAACTTTATACACTATTGTTACGAAAGGAAAGTGACTCACTTATAATTTTGGAAAAAATTTTATTCCAAATGGTCACCATAAGAAAAGAAAATATCCCCCATTACTTTAAACGCTAATTTAGGATTTTTTTTTGCTAGTTGTTTTACGTCTCACCGACAGAGATAGGTCTTACGGCGACGATGGGACAGGAAAGGGCTAGGAGTGGGAAGGAAGCGGCCGTGGCCTTAATTAAGGTACAGCCCCAGCACTTGCCTGGTGTGAAAATGGAAAACCACGGAAAACCATCATCAGGGCTGCCGACAGTGGGGTTCGAACCCACTATCTCCCGGATGCGAGCTCACAACTGCGCGCTACTAACCGCACGGCCAACTCGCCCGGTACTTAGGAATCGGCTCCCTGATCTACTCGTAGGGATTCGTAGTTTTACAGTCATTTCCACGTTCTATGAAAACCTACAACCCGTTTTCCAGTCAATGACCCGGTCAGGGATGGGATGAATGACGCCCCCAACTTGCGGCGAGGATAGGAATTGTGCCGGCTGCCGAAGCCTGTCGCACTCCTCTGGGGCAATGATTAATAACTGACAGATGAAATGAAATGATATTGGAGAGTGTTGCTGGAATGAAAGAAGACGGGGAATAACAAAGTATCCGGAGAAAAACCTGTCCCGCCTCCGCTTTGTCCAGCACAAATCTCACATGGAGTGATCGGGATTTGAACCACGGTATCCAGCGGTGAAAGGCGGGCGCGCTGTCGCCTGAGCCACGGAGCCTTCTCGTTTCCACGTATGCCGGCTCTAAAATATCGCCAATAACTGCTACAGAAAGGCGTGGCGAGTGACATAATAAAACTAGATGAATGGCTGGACTTTTACTGAAACATCCGGTTTTATGGCTGTGAGAGCTGTACTTTTAAAGAATGAAAGAAAACATTAGAGGCCACAGAAATATGCACAGAGACGGATGACGAAAACTAGCCGGAGAGAAAGAAACAAATTATTAAGTTTTGTAAGAAGCAGATGAACAAAGACGCCTTATAAACATAAGAAAATCAAGTGGTGCTGCATACCCAGAAAACACATTTGTAATGAGCATTTTCAGAGGCAAAAATACTAAAGAAATGTAGAGGAAAGCCTCGAAGAAGATAGGCGTGAGACTACATAATGCCAGAATTTACTTTCAGAAGATGATGATGAAAAAAAAAAAAAGCAGAATCCTTATGTTTAGTATCGAAAGCACGAGGACGACTTGGGTTGTTCATAATTCAAAAGAAAGAAGTGCAAGCATTTGAACAGCAATTCCGCTTATAGCCAATGGCTAATAGAAAGGGTATGAAGTAAGGGTGACTATACAGCAAAGATATTAAAGGTCAGGTAAGCCATTTTATTCACAATACAAAGTACAAGGTAGGCCGATCATCTGGAGACGGGAAGGAGAGGGATTTTAATTATGCCATCGCACGCAAGAAACAAGGATGAGTGAAGGAAGAGGACTGGGTCCATAAAAGCATAAACCTCAAGGAATATCAGCACGCAACACGTTGTGAACAGCTCCGTGCTGAAGTCCGCTTCCAACAACATTTCCTACAGGGATGAACAGGCAGAATTCGTTGCTCTCATGGATGGATTTTGTACGATTTGTTACACAATACATGAATTATTAAACAATAAGAAATTTACGGTACTCTGACAGGAAACGTTTATTCTGTACAATATACAGATTATTTTTAAAGGTCCTATACACAGATACATTTTAGACTGTTTTTGTCGAATAAGTCTTTTTCTAATTTCGTGTGGCTATTTCTAGCCGAGTGCAGCCCTTGTAAGGCAGACCCTCCGATGAGGGTGGGCGGCATCTGCCATGTGTAGGTAACTGCGTGTTATTGTGGTGGAGGATAGTGTTGTGTGTGGTGTGAGTTGCAGGGATGTTGAGTACAGAACAAACACCCAACCCCAGGGTCACTGGAATTAACCAATGAAGGTTAAAATCCCCGATCCGACCGGGAATCGAACCCGGGACCCTCTGAACCGAAGGCCAGTACGCTGACCATTCAGACAACGAGTCGGACAATGTTTTGTTAATATTGCATAACTACTTATGATGTGTTTAAAATTATTACTACTAAATAGAACCTCTGTTAACCGGAAGGGGGAAGATGGTTTCGAACAAATAAAATGTAATATTAAGAGGTTAAGAACCCAATATTTGACATTTTAGGTGAAAGTAAATGAAGACAATACATATAAAATGTAAAGGTATTTTAATAAAATCAAACGACAGTGCATATTTTGAAGAAAAAATGTTTCCTAATGCATATAATGATCTGTGCAGTATGCATTATTTATCTGGAATAATTCTTATTTTTTCCGGTTTCCCCCCCCCCCCCACATCGTTTTCTGGTCGCTACGTCACGCCACCAATTCATTAGCAGAACGTCAGAAGGCTTTGCTTCGTCGCGACACAATCTGAGTTGGCAATAGAGAAGGGAAAGAGGCAGTCAAGGTGATAGTCTCCACATTCAGTTACTCATCCCCTTCGTCATAACAAACTATGTTCTTTTAATTCATTTTAACTGATAATACAGAGGTGCCAACTTTTGAAGTGGGTTTTCAGTAATCCCCCTTCACGCCGGAAATCTTCGATTCAAATCCAAAGTATCACCTACCTTTTCGATAATGACATCCCGTTTGCCCTTCCCGACAAGCATTCTGAAGTATTTCATATTACACAGCAAAATTTGCACATTACCAGTTAGTTCTGTCATAAAATATTCTTTTTAGCTTGTTTCGCACCCAGCAGTTGCTTTTCCGTGTGGATTTCCTTCAAGCATCCTTCCCACTGTGATGGAATTTTCACCTATCAGATCCACTTAATACTGTAAATACAATATTACCTACGGGTTTATAAAGGAGAAGAGCTCTTACAATGAATTCTCGACGCTCACGGGTAGCAAACTGAAGTGACGATCGAAGTATCGTTGCCAACTCAAACGCTGACAAGAGGAGGGTTGAGCAGTAACGCTCGAATAGAATCATTTTTCCCCCCTTTCCTTCTTCTCCCCGTAGAAATTTTTGCGATACCCCTTTGACCGTAATGCCGTAATCGTGAGGTGAAATTCGTAATAGTTGGCACCTCTGATTAATATATATTTTTTCGGTCGCTCTGGTTAAATGGTATTCCGGTTAAGTATTTCGAATAACAGAGGTATAACATCCCTTACATCAGCTAGCCACAAAGGAGCCGGGAATTGGTCAGAGGAGCGCAGGAAAGAATTCAGCGAGAAAATGAAGGAATACTGGGCCAACAGGAAGGCTCAAGAGGCCACTAAGAACACAATCCAGTATGCTAAAAGGGGCAGACGACAACAAAAACACAGCTAGAACACAAGCACCGTGGTCCACAGATGGCCTAAACGCAAAGAAAATAATAATAATAATAATAATAATAATAATAATAATAATAATAATAATAATAATAATAATAATAATAATATAGTGTGGCTATTACTAGCTGAGTGCATCCCTTGTAAGGCAGACCCTCCGACGAGGGTGGGCGACATCTGCCATGTGTAGGTAACTGGGTGTTATTGTGGTGGAGGATAGTGTTATGTGTGGTACGTGAGTTGCAGGGATGTTGGGGACAGCACAAACACCCAGCCCCCGGACGAATGGAATTAACCAATGGAGGTTAAAATCCCGACCCGGCCGGGAATCGAACCCGGGACCCTCAGAACCGAAGGCCAGTACGCTGACGATTCAGACAACGAGTCGGACATTAAAATAAACATGTAATATATAAACAGGCTTATTTTTCACAGTCTGGATAATTTATAATTTATGGTATTACCGTGCATCTCTAAACGTTACAATGCGGTGAGTAGCGTTCCTTGCCTTGTGCAACGCTAATGACAGCTTCAGTAGACAAGGGAGATATATTCTTTGACTCAAGCCGCACCAGTGAGAGTATCCAATAAAAAACTGCGAATGCTGGATGACAGGTTCTTGCCAAGTCCGCGTGGAGTGACGCGCTGGGTTGCCATGTTTCAAACTGTTGAGAACATGGATGTTACTAGCTGCGCTGCAGAAAGAAAATCGACAACTCCGCTTCCCATCCCACTCGTTTCTAGGCAGTCCTTTGAGATGCCGGTTGTTAACCTATACACCCATGAAATGAAAAAATGAAATGACGTATGGCTTTTAGTACCGGGAGTGTCTGAAGACAAGTTCGGCTCGCCAGGTGCAGGTCTTTCTATTCGACACTCGTAGGTGACCTGCGCGCCGTGATGAGGATGAAATGATGATGAAGACAGCACATACACCCAGCCCCCGTGCCATTGGAATTAACCAATTAAGGTTAAAATCCCCGACCCAGCCGGGAATCGAACCCGGGACCCTCTGAACCGAAGGCCAGTACGCTGACCGTTCAGCCAACGAGTCGGACACCTATACACCCATGCACTGCACGGATGTTTACAAATTGTCCGTGTGTTACTCTTAGTTCAGGCTGAAGTTCGGTTTCCACGTAAGAAGAAAAACGAGTAAATACAAGTTCTCGGGGTACAGAGAGAGCTACGTTTAGCGAGAAAGGTGGTGCAGCAGAGAAGGAACCTCGCAGAGGCGGAGAGGAATCAAATGCAATGCCGGGAATACAAGCAAGCACTGATACTATGTGTAACAGTAACGGGTACCCGGGTATTTTCGCTTCGGGAAGCCACCGTAACGCATGCCCGAGTTTTCAATTAATCGGGTTCCATCATCAGCCCTAGTTGGAATCGCTTGCAAAGTGTCTATCTCTCTGTATTTCCAATTTGGATGAGTTAAGTTTCATTTTCAGCATGAGACGTACTTCATCTTGAAAAAAGTAAACCAATGCCGAGACATATCTGATGTGTGAGGAGTGTGCTGCAAATTCGGGAACGACTTCAGCAGCGCCGGTTACACCACGCCAAGGTCGGTGGCATTTAAGGGTATTTAAATTCAACAACCCTGCTTACTGCTTCTGATGCTTTGAAACACTCCTGCGCAGCAACATTTTAACATCCAGCAGGTTTGTTACGCTTTCTGTCTTGATCAGAGTTTAATAATGGTATTGTATTTTTTACGTCGCACTAACTACTTTGACGGTTTACGGAAACGCCGAGGTGCGAAATTTTGTCCCGTAGGAGTTCTTTTACATGCCAGTAAATCTACCGACACGAGGCTGACCTTCCGGTATCACCGGACTGAGCCATGATCGAACCTGCCAAGTTGGGATCAGAAGGCCAGCGCTTCAACCGTCTGAGTCACTCAACCCAGCATTGAGAGAGTTTAAAGCAACCACATAAGAGTCAACTGGGATCGTTAGAAGCGTACAGGAGGCAGTCGGAGAAATTGCATCGAAATATTCAACCGAACAGAATAGTGAACAAAAATGTCTTCTATTCCATATAAACGCAAAACTAATCGGAGCACGTTAAAGATATTTTTTCATGAACTGTACTAAACTGTGCTAAAAAGTTTCGATCACCTATTATTTACAAACATTTTTCAATCGTCTAAATAATTTCTTGGGCAATTGCATTTTCCAACACAATACTTCGGTTCAAAATATGAATTACCGAGAAACTACTAAGTATAAACTGCAACTATTAACATCAGTACTACAGTGTATCGCTCGTAAGGTTTATCGCAAGTCATTAATGCCGTGATACCACGCATTTCTGGAAGGAAAAACCTTAACTTGTACTGATAAAAGTGTATATCTACCCTTTCCACAAAAAGAACTAAGATGGCGTTATACAACCTTCAACAAAACTGATAGCATTTCCATAGGCCTTCGATATTCTTTCAAGGTAAAGTTAACCAGTATATTTCATTCAACAACAACAACAAAAAACGTAATAATGAAGCCTGAAATAATACTGAAGCTTCTTCATTAACACAAAATAGAGCACTTGCTGAAATACGCCTTAAAATTTCTACATGCCACCACAATATTACAAGTCATAATGTTTCTCTCTTCTCTGCCTTCATTAACGTCGATAGAACTGCTACGTGCTTAAGAATTTTAGGCAATCAAGACTCCTACTACTATGCAGCAACCATGGTCTAATAAGGTCTGGTTGTTGTACGCCGGTGGTAAAGCGGCCACGGACAACGACAAGATTTGTACGCTGTCAACCCTGATACCACCCCATAACATCAGAGAACCTTGTCCGAATCTGACAACTTGCTGTACATTTGGTAACTAACGCTCACCAGGACCTTTCCATACACGAACAAGGCCATCATTCTTAGGTCAGAGGAAACTAACTTATCTGTGAACGACACAGCTCTCCAATGGCGAAGAAGGCAATTAATTCAATTAATTGACGTGGTTACGGAAGAACAGAAGGCGAGCTGCTTTATATTGCCGCGTTAAGCGAGGCACTTGAACATATCGTCTGGGTCTAAGATCATTTCGTGTAGAACCCTAGCCTGTCCCTTACAGTGCGATAGGACACGAGACTCCTGTTGCCCTTTGAGGTCTTGATGCAGTTCTCTGGCACAGGCGGTAAGACGACGCACCGCAGAAATGGCCAGATATCGGTCATTTTGCGTTATGGTGCGTCGACGCAACATGTCCAACGCGCCTGGTGAACTGTTCTGTCTCATATCGATTCCACAACCGATAAATGACATACGGGGAGACATGTAAGTCCTCAGGAATCCGACGAAAAGCCCACCCTTCCTAGATCACAGTGATTGCTGCTTTTGTGACTTTTACATCGTTAAGATGTCTCATTGTACTTATTCCAAGGTATACGAACTCCGCAATGGACGACTTCAGTCTCTTCACCTCGCTACGCACACAAACACATGGGTGTTCACTTAGTTCTGAGGGGTCCTCTGGCACTGAATTGTCGGGCTGCTATACAAAAAAGGTGCGGACAAACGGAACGCAGGTTAAAGGCGTTAAAACCAACAAGGTGTGAAGATATCCAGCACGTCTGAGTAGCTGTAGTTTTTCTTCTTCTTCTTCTTCTTCTTCTGCACAAACGAGTCTTAAAACTGAGAAAGGCAGCAATAGGTTTTCAACCAATAAATCGTTGCGGGAAAAGACAGTGCATATCATAATTTATTTAGCGAGTTGAAGGCAGATTAAGAAAGATATTTCTTTTCCATTACGTCAATACCAGTATTTCTTTGGAAACTATATTCTTGGTAGTGGTGAAACGTCGCTGGAACACACAGACTGTTTTTGGTGACGGAAGGTTGGTAGAGGGCTAGGATAGGAAAGAAGCGCCCGGGGCCTTAGTTAAGGGACGGTCTCGGCAGTTGCTTGGTGTGAAAATGGGGAAAGCACGGGAAAATACCTGCAGGGTTGCAGACTGTGGGATTGAAACTCATCACCTTTCGAATACAAGCTCACAGCTACGCGACGCTGACCGCGGGCAAAGTTGCTCGTTCACTATTATTATTATTATTATTATTATTATTATTATTATTAATGCATTGTACTAACATAGTATTGTTTATTACCACTTATGCATATTTTTTGCTACTGGCTTTACGTCGCACCGACACAGATATGTCTTATGGCGACGATGGGACAGGAAAGGGGTAGGACTGGGAAGGAAGCGGCCGTGGCCTTAATTTAGGTACAGCCCCAGCATTTGCCTGGTGTGAAAATGGGAAACCACGGAAAACCATCTTCAGGGCTGCCGACAGTGGGCCAACAAGCATTGTAGTCCAGCTAAACGATCAATCATTATCTTCATTATTATTTCGAACTGTACGCCTCGTTGACTGAATGATCAGCGTACTGGCCTTCGGTTCAGAGGGTCCCAGGTTCGATTCCCGTCCCGGTCGGGGATTTTAACCTTCATTGGTTAATTCCAAATGGCCCTGGGGCTGGGTGTTTGTGCTGTCCCCAACATCCCTGCAACTAACAACATAACACTATCATCCACCACAATAACACGCAGTCCCCTACATATGGCAAATGCCTCCCACCATAATCAGAGGGTCTGCCTTACAAGGGCTGCACTCGGCTAGAAATAGCCACACGAAATTAATTATTATTTCGAACTTACCATCTTTTTTCATTTTTGATCAAAACACGATTTTCATTTCAATCAACTGCGCCGACAACCAGTGAGTAAGAAATGAATGATTCATTCCGGTAAATTGATGGGCGCTTACAAGTTTGAACCAGCTTATTAGATGAGTGTGTCTAATTTGCCAACATTCTTGGCCCCGGTCGACACTGGTCAGCGACGGTTATCTGAAAGCAGGAAACCAACTTTCTTGTGTTCGTACCCTTAACACTATAGACATCGTGCGAGATGGCCGTGCGGTTAGGGGCGCGCGGCTGAGAGCTTGCATCCAGAAGATAGTGGATTCGGACCACACTGTCGGCAGCCCTGAAGATGGTTTTCCGTGGTTTCCCATATTCACACCTGGCAATTAATGGGGCTGTACCTTAAGGCCACGGCCGCTTCCTTCCCACTCCTGGGCCTATCCTATCCCATCGTCGCCATAAGACCATCTGTGTCGATGCGAGGTAAAGCAAAAAACTACAGACAGTATGAATCAGATGTTTCCTGCTTTGAATACAAAAGGACTATGCAATAAGGTCACCGGCATCAATTGTGTCAAAAGTGCTGTAAAACATATTCCGTTAATTCTTTTGGACAGTATTACTTCTTGAGTTATAATCGCTTTTTTTGTGTGTGTGATTCATGAAAAGCGTTACATCGATTGTTTGCCGGAGCAACCCCCCCCCCTCTCGATTCCAATTTGAAAGACATTTCACCTAAAAAAAAAGGAAGACATTGTAGATAACTATAGCTTGAAGTGCACAAACATAGAAAACAACGTTTTAGTCTTAAGAGAATTAAAACAAATTATAAATATTCAGAGCATGAGTAAAGTAAATAAAGGGTGCAGTTTTGGGCATTTTCAGGCAGTAATGGCCAACGTAGGTAATAACCTCTATTTTAGGTTGTGCTAGCAATATAAAACAACGTTCTGTAGCCCTTGATTGACAAGTATCGTGAATTACTTTTCACTATGCATTAAAGGAAGGATTCAGTTAGGTGGAAATGTAGTAAGCAGTCTGGCCTATGCTGACGACTTGGTCTTAATGGCAGATTGTGCCAAAAGCCTGCAGTCTAATATCTTGGAACTTGAAAATAGGTGTAATGAGTATTGTATGAAAATTAGCCTCTCGAAGACTAAATTGATGTCAGTAGGTAAGAAATTCCGGTCTAGAAAGCCAAGAATAACGGCCGAGAGGATTCGTCGTGTTGACCACGCGACACCTCGTAATCTGCAGGCTTTCGGGCTGAGCAGCGGTCGCTTGGTAGGCCAAGGCCCTTCAAGGGCTGTAGTGCCATGGGGTTTGGTTTTTTTTTTTTAGGTAAGAAATTCAACAGAAATTGTTGTAACCAAGGTTGAAGTTTACAAAACACAACTTTTATTGCTTCACTTTATGATATTTACACAAATAACTGAAATTTATTTTGAAGCAAAAAGGAATATTGAATCTTGAGAAAAGTTTGTCTTTATACAATATGTACAGGTTTACAGTCTTTATATACACTTCTATCTTGAAAAGATAGTCTTTGTGAATTGACACGTTGATAGTCGAGAACTATCTGGCACACTAACATGAATGTCTTTGAGAGTCCTTGTTTGTTGAAGTGCCTGAATTCCTAAAAGGCAAGTTCAATTGATTGAAGAAATTCCACCTAGCGAAACTAAGGGAGCTTGCGTAAATTAGGGAATGAAAATGGCTTGTAAAAGAATTACGGAACATAGGCAGCGGAAATAGGTAAGGGAGCGGTGACCAGAGGTGAAACCTCGTACTGCCAGAAATTCAGTCCACCTGGTCGAAGCACATTTTCAAGAGGAGTAGCCTCCGTGCTCGACGTAGGGTGTATTCTGGAGCTGGACACCGGGGCAAGTGGGCAATTGAGCAGGCAGGGAGCTCCTATTTATAGTACACTCGATGGTCAGGCACGCGCACTGAGGGCTGCGCGTCGAAGCAAGCAGAATGATACACAGGCGCGCGTGCAGCTGGCTGGTGGAGCGAGAAGGGAGCGCCGGACATACAACAGAAATGAATGTCAGATTGGTGATACAAAGCTAGAACAGGTCGATAATTTCAAGTATTTAGGTTGTGTGTTCTCCCAGGATGGTAATATAGTGAGATTGAATCAAGGTGTCGTAAAGCTAATGCAGTGAGCTCGCAGTTGCGATTAACAGTATTCTGTAAGAAGGAAGTCAGCTCCCAGACGAAAGTATCTTTACAGCGGTCTGTTTTCAGACCAACTTTGCTTCACGGGAGCGAAAGATGGGTGGACTCAGGATATCTTATTCATAAGTTAGAAGTAACAGACATGAAAGTAGCAAGAATGATCGCTGGTACAAACAGGTGGGAACAATGGGCGGAGGGTACTCGATATGAGGAGATAAAGGCTAATTTAAGAATGAACTCGATGGATGAAGCTGTACATATAAACCGGCTTCGATGGTGGGGTCATGTGAGGCGAATGGAGGAGGATAGGTTACCTAGGAGAATAATGGACTCCGTTGTGGAGGGTACGAGAAGTAGAGGTAGACCAAGACAACGATGATTAGACTCGGTTTCTAACGATTTAAAGATAAGAGGTATAGAACTAAATGAGGCCACAACACTAGTTGCAAATCGAGGATTGTGGCGACGTTTAGTAAATTCACAGAGGCTTGCAGACTGAACGCTGAAAGGCAGAACAGTCTATAATGATAATGTATGTATGTATGTATGTATGTATGTATGTATGTATGTAAGTATGTATGGTAAAGGAACTAAACAGGCATTTCTCTAAAATTAGTTTACCTACCAGGCTGTCAACATTCATGCTACATGCTATTTGCTTTACGTCGCACCGACACAGATATGTCTTATGGCTACGATGGGATAGGAAAGGCCTGGGAATTGGAAGGAAGCAGCCGTGGCCTTAATTAAGGTACAGCCCCGGCATTTGCCTGGTGTGAAAATGGGAAACCACGGAAAACTATCTTCAGGGCAGCCGACAGTGGGGTTCGAACTCACTATCTCCCGATTACTGGATACTGGCCGCACTTAAGCGACTGCAGCTATCGAGCTCGGTCTGTCAACATTCAGCGACTAGTTAGAACACTAAGCTGTTATGATTCAGCGCGATAAGGAGGATACAATTACGCAGCAACCAGAGAACAGTGTACATCGATCGACTGGAACTCTTAGTCAAAGAGACAAAGATCATTCGGACATCAGAGCAGAGGATTGCATTGGGGTCGAATCGAATGTACCCTCCATTTCACGATCAGAGTACCTATCCACGGAGAGTTAACGAGGTAAAAGTGAATTTAAATTCGAGCTGATGTGGGCAACCTCCACGGGTATTTTTTTTTTTCGAGTGTGCACGTGCATTACATATTCGTCTAGATTAAATGTCTCCACAGAAGTCTTGCATCGTAGAAATAATTTTAAAAACCTGCCATTCCATGGGGAAAGATGAATAGGATACAAAACAAGTTAATCATAATTCTGTTGTATGGAACCAAAAATATATATTACGTATACAGCATCTCAAATACATAAGTCTGATACCTGTACATTTGCTGGCATGTAAGAGAACTACGCACAAAATTACGAAAACCGTAAAAGAAGCTAGTGCGCGACCACACCTATCTTTTTAAAATTATGTGTGGTTGAACGAGACATACCACCTGAAAATATTGACGTTTTACGATGACTTTTGCAAATTTTCTGGTATTACGATTATTGGTGCTTGTTGTTATAAGGAGCAAAACAACGGAATTATCGGCATGTCAAGAGCGTGCAGTAGCAGTTTCTTCTGAGGAAGTAAAGGTTTTCACGAAACATCAAGATTTTCAGGCAAATAGTCTCACTGTCATTTTATAAGGCATAAGTTAAACTGTCATTTCCACTGTCCGATCCATAACTACCTGTGATTCATTATAAGTAGAGCCCGGATGTTTATGCAAACTAATTTGGTTATTAGTCTGCGCCACTCTTTTGTAATGTAGTGAGAGTAACAAATTGTAGGGGTTCTGATGAGCCGAACCCCTAAATTATGCAAAGCTCATAGCACAACCGCGGTGCAAATTAGACTATACTTGTTACTCGCTTCAGTAAGTTTGCATTCTAACCTATTACTGCTTACAATTCCGGGCTCTAATCATAAGACATGGATATCTAAAACCTCATTGGAAAATTCAGGAGATTGCGACAATCCAAAACAATCGAAAGCCATCAGTTACAACAACGAACAGTGACTGAAATATAAAATCACAGCAAAAGCAGTTATAACAGAATACTTTTCAAATTAGACGAATTCGAATTACTTTCTTGCGAGATGCCTTGGAGAAAAGGGAGTTAGCACGCGGCCATACTGCGATCGATGCGACGCCCACTATCAGCACACAGCGGGACGCGGAAGTTGGACGGGACGGGACGACGCGATCGATGGTGGTAGTCACGTGATCTGCTGAGTTGAGGTAGGCCACGGCTCTACAATCACATGCACAGGGTGTGGTGAGAATGGCGCGGGCTAGTACTCGCAGCGTCGCAGTAGTACAATACTTCTTTTTCAGTAGTACAATACTTTTTTTCCCGCAAGATACATAAACATTTTTAAACACAATCTCAAAATAAATAAAAAAGACCTGAAATGTTTTTATTAAACTCGGTAGAGAAAACTTGAAACTGAATAAGAAAAATGATTGTTAAATCCTAACGAAAAGCAATGGATTATTTTCAAGTACGAAATTTATCGAAGTGCGGTGAGGAAAGCATTGTATAATAGAAACCGCCTATGCTGTGAATACGTAGCACGAAAATGCAATTGAGTTTCAGATGAGACTTAGATTTAAAAGAATATGGTTCGAAATTTCGAACACCTTCCCTCTAGCCATCAGCAATCAGAACAGGTGACAAGAAACAGTACGGTATTCTAATGAATCATGTAAGGAAAATATATAGGAAGGGCATGAATTAGATTTACAAGGAAAAGTCAGGAAGGTATAAATGGCATAGCGATGTCACCTTAAAATGAACCGCCTCCTTCACACTAAACTCTCCGCCCTTTACCATCTATTCCTCGCTAACTTTTTTTCGAGAGTTAAGAGTAATTAATTACGTTTCCCGTTCCTGCTTTTTTAATTACTCCGTAAAATAGTCCTCTTATAGGCCACGAAAATGCCTGGAAAAGTGGAAGGTAAAGACTCCCTTCCACAATCCATAACTTCGGCACTAAGCAGGATAAAGCGGTTAGCTCTATGCCCGGTCATCTTAGCCCCAAAAATTAACCTGGTATTCACTTCTCCTGAGGCAAAGTGAATTCAAGAGCAATGTGCCGTGCCAAACGCTGGTTTCTCAATTCCTACACTTTCTGAGGAGGAATCGAAGTCATGTCCTACCAGATGAACAGAGCACACCATCACCTTTGCTACGGAGCCCAAAGGTCCTAGAACTAAAGCAATGTACTATTTCGGAAATTAACGGCGAAGTCTTGTTGAAACAGATCACATCAATTCAAGAGTAGTGTTCTTGGGCAGGTGACTGTATCGAAGTCTCGTGTAGGAGTAGAAAAGAACCGGCCACCCTACAGCATGTAAACCACAGTTCAGGGTTTCTGATGAGGAATCACATGGCATAGGTGGAGGGAAGCGGATTAGATTAGATTATATTGGGATAGTCCAGGTTTGGATATTGTAAGTACATTAAGTAGAGAAGTACATTATCATTATTCTGAAACCATTACTTCTGAAAGTACAAGAGGAAAAATGAGAAAAACTGCACTCAGTAAGAGACAATTGCTGAAGCCAGAGATCAATCCACCCTATTCACCGTTTGCGCCATAATGCGCAAGCATACGGAAAAAAATGTACTCCTTCAGGATTACTACTTCGTCGACAAAATCTTCTGAAAGTACAAATCCAGTTCTTCAGGAACACAGTTTAATGGTATAGCCTACGCATACATTTTAACTTCAGAAGTAGGAAAAGGTATCTACCGCAGAGCGTAGCTGTCTGTAATAAGGCAGACAGTCCAACTTATTGTTGAAGAGGACCCTCTGAACTCGTACCTTAGAAACCCCAGAGATTTTTTGGACACTACACTACAGACGACAGAGTATATGAGTAACTTATTTGTACATTTATAAATGTTGTCGTTATAGTTCCAACTGTTTTCAATTCATAAGTAATAGTGATGTGTAATGCTATACCCTGTAACGGTTCAAATCCCGTTACAAACATTCCTCTGTATTATTATTATTATTATTATTATTATTATTATTATTATTATTATTATTATTTGTATTATGATTATTACTATTATTGTAACTATTATTATTATTTGATTCAATTCTATAATCTGATTTCGCTATGTATTAATTAATTATCGCTTGCTTCATTGTATTTAATTTATTATGTATATATGTGTGTGTATTAGCATTAAGATAATGTAGAGTGAGATTTGCTGCCTAATATCAGAAATGGATATATTTTGTGAAACAACTTTAAGATGTTACAGCACATGGTGCAATACTGTTACAGTAACTGTCGAGTTATCGCTCTGTCATTGTGTGCATTTAGAAGTATGAGATAATTTAGGGAGTTCCTAATTTGCCTGAGACTATTTCGACACAATCTGTAACACTTGGGAGCTGGGTGTGAGTGATATCATGGATTGTTTTAACTATGACGTGGGTGTTATACGATGTGACAACTAGGGTCTATAAAAGGATGTGGATCCTATAGCGGGAAGTAAGTTGGATGGACAGCCTCGACCGATTAAGTGATGTAGGGAGACGGATGGTGAACAGTGAGGTGGATGGAGTCTTGGTCGATGAATAGTCATATGAAGAATGAGGCCACAGTTGGTTGATTGGTCAGTCAGTCAGTCAGTCAGTCAGTCGAAGTTAGAGCAGTGACATGGATACGTAGTCGTCAGTTACCAAATGGATTAAATGTTGATGATGCTTGTTGTGTTAAGGGGCCTAACATCTAGGTCATCGGCCCCTAATGGTACGAAATGCAATGACATAATAAAAATCAAAAATCCTCCACTGACCAGAATTCAAAGTGTGAGGACGAAAAATGAACGGATGGATATGAAGTTGAAACAATCAGTGGAGCCGACCCGCAATGCCTCAGTCTCAGAAATGACGGAAAACAATAGTAATACTGACCAAGGGACAGCTTCTATAGCTCAATATTGAATCGAGGATGCTTGCAAGCTAAAGGGGTCCAAAATGTAGGTCATCGGCCTCTCATAATGGTAGTTATCGCTTGGACAGTAGAACCATGGTATTTGACATGGTGCGGTACTAATCAAAAGTATCGTAGACTCGCGGTATTCCACACATTACGGTACTACTCACAGGTAATGAAATTCGCACATGTACTACAGACCTATGGTGTTTCACAAATAGCGGCGCCATTTGCAGGCAACGCAAACGTATAGTTTTCATCACGTAAGTGTACTAACCACAGGGACTCGTACTATCCCGTGGTGTTCCTTATATAGTGGGTACTAATCATAGGCAAGCCAGAACCCTGGTGTCGCTCATACGGTGCTACTAATCACAGATACCGTAAAAGGCTGACAGCACGGTGCTCCTGATTGCTACTAATCACAAACCTATTTGGTACCGAACATTGTGGTACTACGCGCAAGTAACAGCGACCCATGGTGTTCCCCACATGGTGGTACTAATCACAAGTAGTTTCATGGTTCTAATCCTATCATCCCTTGGTCGCCCCTTTTAGTTACCTCTTACGACAGGCAGGGGATACCATGGATGTATTCTTCGTCTGCGTCCCCAACCTACAGGGGGTTGTGTGTTTGGTCCGCGAGAGGTATTTTATTTCCCTCAAGTCCGCCCGCCGGCAAGCCGGTTAGGACCCCCCTTATCCGCCACCTGGGACGCGCCACGTGGGAGTATCACCTCTCCCCCTGCTACGCCAGCGTAGTAGGTTCGTGGGGATTAAATGTTCGGAGTGCGTTTCGTGTATCTGTTCGGTCGAGTTCTTGTGTCAGTTCGGGGACAGCCGAATACTGAGTCGTCGTAATGCAGAGTAACGGTTATCAATGAATTACCTGTAAAGTTGATTGTGGAGTGTGATTATATTTTCAAGCCATGCTATATCTCGTTTGTGAAATTAAAAGGATACTTCACCAATTTAGGTTTAAGGTACCTACACCTGATACCAACTCAAAGGAATACGTCATAATAACACTCAAAGTGTTCAAGGCACTGTTAAGTGAAACGGGGATATATTTCTTGTACAGCTTTTAAATGTCCGGTCAAGAGGATTTCAAATTTAATGCCTCGAGTTTCTTTCAGGTGTAATTACAGAGTTTTATATCATCATTTAAATTATCGAAGCAAATCTCACCATTTAACTTGCGTATTACCTCACACCCTACAGATATTCAAGATTCTCATTCTATTATCGTTACATTTATTTGCAGCTGGCGCCCATCAACAATTTGTATCTTTAAGTAATCAGGTAAGTACCAACTGAGACTACGTTGTCCGACGATTGAGCATTTTATTTCGTGAATATTTTAATTCTGTGACATCCGAATAAGTGAATGAATTTAAAAAAAACTTTTCTCCATGAAGGCAGTTGGAAAGAAGAAAGAGAACTTTAATCCAGTTTCTGAAAACATCCTAGCCTGTGATTTCGACACTGAAGTAGGTTCGATGATGAGAGAGCATCAAGCAAATGAATCAATTATCACGAAGCTATCTGCTGCTTCCAAGAGGCTATAATTGTATATCCAATGACCTAAATCTTGTCTATGAGCCACGGATCATGTCTTTAATGATTATGATTCGGCTTATTACTTCTGAAAGATCTGACCTTCAGAACGAACTCTCCTCCTGTTACAAGAAGCGTACAAGACGGGGGCCACAGCGAACGAAGGTCCCAACTCTCCCATTAGTACTTCCGATGTGGCAGGAGGAAGAATATTGTTATGTTTATGTATCCGTGGCGGTACTAGACGGGGATCTATATTTAGCAGCCTTAAATCCCGGCGAGCTGCTCCTTAACCCAAACACCGTTCACCTCTGTAGGGCTCCTGTCAACAATACTTACACTAGCGTCGCTATTATACGAGTTGCCGCACCTAAACCGTAAACAAAATGATGTTGCAATCAAAGTGATTTAGTTTGTGCGAGTGAGGTCTGCCGATAACTTGCATGGCTGTGGCATCGGTCACGGCAGTGTCCTATTGAAGTACCATCCCACCGTTCGCTTGGACTTGAGCTGGAGAATTACGTAACACTGCTTCTAGGATGGACGACATGGGAAAATTTGCCAGTTATTTTGCCTGCTCTGAAGTAGATTTTCGTCCTAGACTATACATTCCCATTCGAAAGTTGTACTTCGATCTCTCTACAGGCTACTGCAGTTTCTTTGTAGCCTTTTGAAACCATCCGGTATACTGTATTAAATTTCTGTAAAATGTAGATCAGCACCGAAACTGGCAAGTAAAAGGAACGGTCACGACGATGGAGAGCGAACGAACTCGTTTCCTTTGGCTAGTATTCGTTTCACGATTAGGCAACCCTATCTAACCAGAAGCCTAGCGGGCGCGCGACACCAATTAGCGAAAGGGCCGACAAAGAAGCCGAGAGGCTACCCTTCAAAAATCAACCTTGTGTACACAAGGAGCCACTAGAGAGAAAATCAGTAACAACGAAATAGTAAACGTGACAGCAGTGTTGCCAACAGAGAAGTATTTTATCAGCTAAAATTTAGTTTAAAATCCGCCAAATTTCGAATTAAATCAAAACAGCATATGCCAGCTTTTTGTATAGAGGAAATTAAATCGACACTCGCCAGTTTTAGAACAGGGTTTCATAATCTCGTCTCCTGTGGTTTCATATGAAGCCTTGCTACCATTCCTTTTCGAAATATCTGATGCCAATTCATGATCACTGGTTTCAATCCTGTTCAAATGGTAAACAATAGCGGTAGACATTCAAGTTCATTTTTACCCAATGTAATTGGCTGAGAGCTCTTTCAGCAACATCATTAGACCAATATCCTAACTCTTTCAGAGCAGCCAAAGGAACTTTCCGTCGAATTTGCAGCTCACCAGCAGTGCAAATTTCAAATTTTCAGATCTATTTCGAAAGGTTTTTCACTTTCATCACTTTTCATAGCCAAGAGATCTTTAGTATCTCGGAACAATTCTTCTGGTGATATGGTCTGCCGAGTTCGACTGAAATTATTTATTGATTTTCCAACGTTTTACCAAAGAGGGTTTCAGAAAAACAACATCAAGTTTATTAATGATATCACTGTTTGGCAGTGAAACACTTTTCATTTGACTTTGTTCCTTGAAAATGGGCCATTAACACAAGCCATTTGGAAAGGACACGATTTCTTGCGACTTGAATAGACAGCCATCTTGTGTTACTTTGCTGCATCTTTCCTTTCGGCATAGAAACACGGTATCAAACACAACATACCCAGCTCACCATGATTTCAGTTACGATTACAGCAGCAGCAAATAATAATGGTAAGTTCTATATTATTGTTTCTCCTTACGATGAAATATGACAATGTTACCGCTGAAAGCCGTTAACAGAAGTTTGAAAATCCGTCAAAAATGCCGCTGTCCGGTAAAGGGAAACTTTATCCGCTGTTCCATTTAAAATTCCGCCAAATCCGCTGGGTTGACAACACTACGTGGCAGCAGTTAAGTTCCCCTAACAGAACCCGTCACTCTTTAGTAGTGGTATGAGAGCAGAGTTCTTACGTTCTGGAACGAATAATAGCTTACTGTGCACAGGCTGTACTGAATCGCGCAGCACGCTTATTCTCTACTCACCGAGGCATTTGTTGTTCCCACTTCTGTTATTAATGGCAGTCCACAGCAGATTTTGTTTGAAGGCGAGGAGGGACGTCAAGTGATATGAAGACATTTAAAACACCGTCAGACAGCAAACGAAGTGAAACAACAGAACATGGAGATTTAATCCGCGGTGCGGTGGTTAGTTGCACCTCCAATTCATAACAAAAGCTACAGCTTCGTTGGTTAGTACGGTGTACTGTTGACGACACCGTTAGGGGACAATGAAAAACCTTCCATGCTCTCAGCCTATACAATGAAACTCATGGATTAGCGACGTGAGAAAGGCGTAGGAACGAGGCTGCCGTGTATAATTCTCAAGCACATGTTACCAAAGCATCAGGACATAAACCAGTTTGATATGTAATTAAGTGAAGTGTTCACATCTATGATGAGTCAATTCCATTCACTGAAGTGGACCGGTAGTGTAGGTTACCATCACTGATATCGACATCCGAAGATGGATAATAATGTTGATCTGTTCGCAGCCTCAGTCATCCTCCAAACTGGTTCTATAATTCTTTCACATCCAGATGTTCTACCTATTGGTGTAAAACTGTTCTGCGTCGGTTCATTGGCTGAATAGTCACCGTAATGGCCTTTGGTTCAGGGGGCCCGGGTTCAATTTCCTAGAATTTTAACAGCGTCTTGTTAATTTCTTTAGTTCATGTTTGGGAGTTTGTGCTCCTCTTTATACATACAGTACAACACGCCACACTCCCTCGACATCCACCCTGTAGGGGTGGCGTCAGAAAGGCATCCAGCGTAAAACTCGCTAAATCAATACAAAGTGCCGACTCCAGAAAATTGGGAAAGGGCCAGGAAGAAGATGTGTAAAATTGTTCTGAAGATGTTACTCTACTAAAAAAACTTAATAATACGGCTGCCAATCTCATGTTGCAATACACAGTGCCTGCCACAAAGAATTACAGTATGAGATTTTGTTGTCATGCTTGATGGTTTCTCGAGATTAATTTTGGCGGATGATTTGTATATAGACAGGTTCGCCTTAATATCATATCGACAGCTACGCTTAACTAGTCAAAAATGACTACTGTATAACTATTACTGCACAATAATTAATAAGCTAGCATTTAAAGGTTGCAAGGGAAAAGGCTCTGGGTGCCACATCTTGCAAGATTGAACAATTTAACGTAACTAATCTAACCAAGCCATAGAAGAAATTAATAAGTGGTCATTCTAAATCGTCGTATAAAACATCAATCTCAATCAGCCAAGCAGGCACGAGTAGTACAGGACAAACCGTCTATACCAATGTGCAAGAAGTTTCGATCACTTCGCCAGTGATTCACCTAGGTGACTGCGGTTGTAGAATTTGAAGTGTTATTACGACATGATAATCAGAAGAGTCAAACTACACGCTTGCCTGCCTCTATCCATACAGATCGATTATTATTATTATTATTATTATTATTATTATTATTATTATTATTACTTCCTAGCCCTTATTCCAATTATCTGCGGGGTCGGCAATAATGCCGATTGAGCCCAGTTTTACTGCCGGATGCCCTTCCTGACAGCAAACCTATGTGAAGGGATGTATTCAATATTGTGTGTTTTTGTGGTGGATTGTGGTGTGATACGCTGCATTAGTATGCAAATATAACTCATGCCCTCTGAATAAAAGACCAGTAGACTGACCAGACACGGAGCCAGACGAATGAGGAATTATGTGACTGTTTACAAATGTCTCGTTAAGGTGAAGTTTTAATTATTATTTAACAATCAAAATAAGATGGATACACAGTTAAAACTATGTATCAGTTAAACAGAATTTAATAAATAATCTCTCCCAATCACGGGCGACCAGCGATTGGGGAAAGAAAATGTCTTAATTGTAATTTTAATTCGTAATTATCGACGCAAGCCATTAGAAGTTAGTTATATTTTTGAATTAACGCAAAAGAAGCCAACGCGAGTAGTCAACTGGCTAGTATGCAACTATCTACAGCGTTTTAATCTACACGAGAGGTGAATTATATTTTGATAATTTAAGTATAAATAAAACATACAACTTGTTTTCCAGTCAGTGACTAGGTCAGGGATGGAATGAAGCCCCATCTTGCGACGAGGATAGGAATTGTGCCGGCTGCCGAAGCCTGTCGCACTCCTCTGAGGCAATGATTAATGACTGACAAATGAAATGATAGTGGAGAGTGTTGTTGGAATAAAAGATGACAGGGAAAACCGGAGTACCCGGAGAAAAACCTGTCCCTCCTCCGCTTTGTCCCGCACAAATCTCACATGGAGTGACCGGGATCTGAACAACGGAACCCAGCGGTGAGAGGCCGACGCGCTGCCGCGTGGGTCACGGAGGCTTCATAGTAAAGTATAATCAAATATTAATTGTAAGGAACGTACAATATCATGCTCTCATTGTTTATTGAGTGACTGTATAATAACTTATTACAGAATACTTCCAGGAAAGAGAAGTTACGCCAACTTTAGCCAACTTACAGACTCTAGGTAGGTTCTATGATACCATCTCACATAATATATTCTTATTTTACACTTCATATTTGGCCAGATCTGTTTCGGATTACGTTGCAAGATGTAGTATTATCACTGAACTATGTACTCTATTACAGGATAGATTGAGTTCGTTCCTTTCATTCTCTACCTTAGTCTCTTATCCTTGGCTTTGGCAGTATGAAAGTGACTGAAGTACAACACATTCCTTCTGCAGTCTGTTCCTGTAAATAACGGTATGATTGTGCCCCTCACAGGGTGGGTTAGTTTATGTATTTCTGTGGGCTCGGCAGACTGACATGTAAGAACACTGACTTCGGGAGGAAAGCAACAGGAAACTACCTCAACGCTCATTTTCTTAGTGCACTTCTGTAGTGACAGCCGGCGGCGGCTCTGTTGAGCATCCAACATAGCTTTTGGGCTGAGGACTCAAAATACATAGGCTATATACATTACACACATTCATAATGTATCGTCAGCCATTTATCACTTAGGCCTACTCATAGAGCTTAGAAGTTCAGACATTTGTGACTAAAATAGGCAGGCAGATAAGCACTTAAAATTTAGTAAAGTCAGTAAAATAATGGAAATAGGCATTTGAAAATTGATCGGAACACTATGTCCTCGTTGGGTGGAGTGAAAGGGTGCATTATCTGTACCAATTACATGTCATAAGGGGCTATTAAACTAAAATGAAATTGTTCTCTCTATTGTTAATATAGTACGATTTCCACTGATTAATTTGAATATGTAAATAATAGCAGTAAATATCCAAAACAACTCACAAGAGGCAACAAAAAAACATTAAACGTGTATCTCCATTTGACACTTCGGTATATCTACCCAGATCAGACAAGACATTTTTCCTAACTTCCGGGATTTACTCGTAAGGTTACGCTGGCGTAATACAAATGCGAAGGGACATATCCACCCCAATTATCCTGGTAGGCGGACAGCGCTCAGCGGTGGCAGTGACAAAGGATCGCCAACATTTAAAAGAATCTGACAGACGTAATCTTACACACAACTCTTAGCCCAAACAGCAACACAACGGAACTATTGTGGATTAAATTACAGCCATGAAACGATACCCACAGATACTGTTTAAAGTGAAAACTATTAGGGCCTAGCCAGCTGTATGAATGTCTGCTCGTATCTCATTCAGTTGCAGAGAAAAAGAGAACCATGAAGAAATGAGGCACAGTCAAACAAGTATATCACGAGTAAAAGAATATCCGTTTGCTTTATTTGTTCCATGAGGAATCTGTACTAATACATTAAAGTCGAAGTGCAGCGATGTATAAAGGAAGGCATAAAAATCAAAATATACATTCTCTTATTCTTTCCGTATCTGGCTGATACCGCCTTGCCAGTTGCTTGGAGCAAATCGTCCATAGTAAGAAACATCAAAGCGAGAGCATACTAATAGATAGCTTGGATCTCGAATAGCACCACATGCGCACAGGAGACCCCTTTTTCTGATGTTCATCTTAGCCCTCCCCCAGACAAACAGTTTGGCCACCCGTTCGGCCTGCAGCTGAAATCTGAACGGCTGGCTGGTCATTCGTTTGAACTGCTGGACTGTAGGAAATCCATCAATTCTCCCTGAAGGACGTAGCAGGTGAAAAGCATGTGTGTGACGATACCGGCAGGCCAATCACTCAGTGGCTCCTGCTGTCTCGTGTTCCAATAGTACTGTTTCGCTGTGTGTGTCATTTTTTAAGAACATGATATTTTGAAATTTGTGCCATGATTCTGCAATGTGCTATAGCGACGCTTTCGAAGAAATTTGTACTCGAATGTACTGAAGAATTTCGTTGTAATCCTGCTATTTGGAAGGTCAAGAGCAAAGAAGAAAGAGAATGCTTATTCAACACTGAGGGAAAAAGTTCAAAACAATTGAAGGGTCTGATGCCGGAACGAGCCAACTATATAACATCTCTGAGCATCATCTTTTGAATTCAATTTTGAGAAATGAAGAAAATAACTCAAAAGTTGTCTTTATTAATATATAATCTGTTCCGTACATCATTATTATTATTATTATTATTATTGTTTCCTGGAAGTATGTAAAGATGCATGGACACCGTTTCTTTGGACGTCTGTATTTCTAAATGAAACATAAATTCCACTTTTTTGTAGTTGGATCACTTTGGCATTAGACCCTCCAACTGATCCCCAAGCTAACGCGAAAACTGTGTTGACTGTTGATAAAGAGATCAACAATCTGCCCAGCAGTTCCGGAAAGGATATAGCTTCCGAACAGGTGTTAGCTTTTTAAACAACTGCTACTTGCTTTGCGAGTGCAGAGACATTCCATAGCGGTGCTCAGTCCGAGGTGCATAGACATTAATGAGCAACGCTTGGACACCTTGGAAACTCAAACCTTGGTATTAGAGAATCAGAACATTAAGACCCATAGAAAAATCTAGAATTCTCATAATTTCCCCCGAGGAGACCGAGCTAGGGACAGGAGGTTCGAAATCAGGGCTCAGAAACAAAATAGCATGTACAGTATGTAAGTGTGAGATATATTTTTTCCGGGCTGAGTGGCTCCGATGGTTGAAGCGCCGGCCTTCTGACTCCAACTTGGCAGGTTCGATCCTGGCTCAGTCCGGCGGTATTTGAAGGTGTTCAAATACGTCAGCCTCGTTTCGGTAGATTTACTGGCACGTAAAAGAACTCATCCGGGATGAAATTCCGGCACCTCGGCGTCTCCGAAAAAAATGAAAAAGTAGTGGGCCGTAAAGCCAATATTATTATTCCTTCTTCGAATGGGCCAACTAAGGACTACGATGTTCACTTTTCTGCTTGGAGAGGGACTTTATATTTGCCCAATACTCGCGCATTCTCTGGCTATGCTTCTCTCTTCTTTCCTTTGTCCAAAGGGCGCCTCTTTTTTACATGGCCTGTCCTAAAACCTCCTTTATTTGATTATTCTTCTGAGAGGTGCTCCGTTTCTGATGTCGTTTTCAGTTACTCCCAGTTCCTGCATGTCTTTCTTCACTTCTGTTAGGCATGGTGTCCCTATCTATCTGTTTGTTCAGTAATTGAGAAGCCGGTAGGTCATCCTAGTTGGGTTCATCCTCGTGACATGTCCATAGAAGGTCAGGCGCCTCTTCCTGGCTACGTCTGATATTTCTTTTCAGTATAACTCTACAGCTCCTGGTTTGGTCACCTTCTGTACTCGCCATCTACTTTGATCGGTCCTAGTATCTTTCTCAAGATCTTCCTCTCCTGCACTCCAATTTGTCCAACAATCCTTTCCTGCTCAGCATCAAGCATTCTGTGGCGTATAGGGCTTCTGAGGGGATAACTGTCTGGTAGTGCCTCAATTTGGTGTTACGAGAGAGACATTTCTTGTTATAAATGTTCTTGGTCAGTCGATATGCTAACTCTAGTTTGTTAATCCGGGTTGTTAGTGCTACCCCTTCTGACATATTCGGTTCCAGCCATTCTCCCAGGTACTTAAATCTGTTGACTTTCTCAATCTGGTCCTGTTCCAACTGTAGTTTGCTGGGAGTATCACTGATATTGGTGAAGTATTTTGTCTTTTCTAGAGATACCTGTAATCCCTCCTTGGCAGCCTGGTGTTTAAGTGCATTGAGTTGTTTCACTGCTACTTCTACAGAGTTCGCCAGAACTGCCAGGTCATCTGCGAATGCGAAACTGTCAACTAGTAGCCCCTTCCATATGTGTCCCAGGTAAATACCACTTGATAACTATTGTTATTCCAGTTCTTTCCGCCACTCTCTGATGACCTGGTCCAATGAACAGTTTAAGAGAAGAGGGGAAAGTCCGTCTCCCTTTCTCACTCCTGTTTTTATTTCAAAACTTTCCGACAGTGTTCCTCTGAATTTAACTCGTGATCGCGAATTACTCAGGGTCTTTTGGATAAGGCTGTGGGTCTTCTGGTTCAGGCTCATTTCCTGCAGAATTCTCCTGAGTGTATTTATGTCTACTGAGTAGTATGCTTTCGTAAAGTCAACAAAGGTGACTACATACATCTTGCCTGCTAGTTTAACTTGCATTAGTACCGACTTCAAGTTGAGGATCTGTTCAGTACAAGAACGTCCTTTTATGAAATCACCTTTGTATTTCCCCAATTATGGATCCAATTGAGGTTCGGTTCTGTTCAATAAGGCCTGAGATAATATCTTGTAGGTAACGGGTATCAATGAGATCCCTGTATAGTTGTCCATATCAGTTCCAAAATCTTTGTGGATGTCTGATAATATCTTCCTCAACAGACCCGACATAATCCCTGTACTTTCTCCGCTGCATTTGTTTGTATTCTTTTCTTAGCGCCGCGAATTCGACGTAATCTGAGGGAAGTGAAGACCTTGCAGCTCGTTTCCTTGTTCTTTCCTTTGCCCGCATTTTGTCTGTAAGTTCGGAATCATACCAAAAGGGAAGATGCCTAGTCTTCACTCTGCTGGAAGGTACGGAGTCCTTAAGAGCGCTGTGCAGTAAGTCATAAAACAAGTCAACTGCGGCATCAAGGGATGGACAGGATTCGAGCAAGTTCCACCGACAGCGGGATAAGATATTTCGTAGATGAGGAAAGTCTGCTTTTGTCCATACGAATAATGATTTTGTAGTCTATGGTAAACGAGGAACACGGGAAATATGAAGTCTGAGCTCAAGCGCAGAATGATCTGATTGTACTAGCTGTTCTGTTGCTTCACACAGGGTATTATTAGCGACTTTTTCAGACACGAAAGAAAGGTCCAGAAAGTTATTTCCTCGTGTTGGAAAACCGCAAACTTGGCGAAGGTTAAATTCATTGGTGATCTCTAAACGAAAGCAGGCTTCCTCGTTGACATGGGTGAGGATAGGATTAATAGATCGCGAATCGTCTGAGGCCTAGGCTAATTGGCTTATATTGCTAGTATCATAATAACACGCTTAAAACACCTCGTGTCTTGTTGACAAAATGTTAATGCACAAGGTTCTAATAGGGATAAGAACTGAGAGCCCTTTAATCAATGCACTATATCCAACACTTCTTGCAGTGCATCATTCATTTGAACAGTGCTCCATTTCAATCATTGGGCCCGTTTGGAGACCTTGCAAACAACCGAGTGTTTCATTTAATAAATTATTACAGCCAGCTCGTTTGCATACGGATGATTTGGTGACTCTTGCTCCGTCGTTAGAGTGCAGTTTGTCTTCTCACTGCCAAGGGCAAGTGAACTGGATGAGATATAGCCGAGTATGGCGGTTCTTCAAATTAATTACATGACGAATGGGAGCTCAATTAATTCCTACCTCGTGTCAGCAACTCGATACTGACCTCCAAATTACTGAACAGACGGGCTGCTGTGCTCCATTAAAGGTTTTATAATGCACGAAGCATTTCACCGCAGAATTTACTACCTACGTCAATGTAACTCATTAAGGAGTCTCGACTACGGTACGTGATATTACTTAGAAAGAAAGAAAGAAAGAAAGAAAGAAAGAAAGAAAGAAAGAAAGAAAGAAAGAAAGAAAGAAAGAAAGAACAAATAAAAATTAGAGGACGAAGGAATACAAGAACTATGTCTAAAGTTCTACCGATAACACTATCTGTTCGGACAAGCCACTAATGTCAATGACCATTTCATCAAACAACTATGAACTCTTGTAACCTCTTCCATACTTGTTACCGAATGTTTTAGTTACAAACTTAATGATTCATGTCAGGTACCTACTTCAGACATGTTTGGCCCCAGTCCTTCCTCTGTATGTTCGCAACAAATGTCCAGTAAGTGCCAATATGATGCTCGTGTAATTGTAATTCGTTGGATGAAGGATTGGTAAGACCCTCAAGACTTGAGGTATGATCCCAGAATTTACAACTAGGAACTGCGAGAAAAAATATTCTTAAGATGATCGCAAACATACTGTTATGTGCATCCCTAGAGATAAAACATAAATTACTTCAACATTTAAATTTAGAAAAATAAGCATTTTTGCGATGACCATTATAAAGAATCAAAAATGCAAATTGGATTGACTGGGATCCCAAGCACGGCCGTCTTAATGAGAGGCTAAGCGCTAATATATCGTGTCTTAATTGTGGAAGGAGAGAAATCTGTTAAATAGGCCTATATATTAATATACGTCACAAGTTAAGACGAAAGAACGGTTCACATGAGCACCATCAGAGGCTTCGAGTTCTAATTCCATGGCTGTCCAATATTTCCAACTCGATTATACTTTAGAAACCACCACCAGGCATCCTTAAAACAAGTTTAACAAATGTTGGAAGGAAATAAGATTCGAACTCCATGCCATACATTATTACCTTCAAAACGTAAGAATGAATAATTTACATAAAATTACTGTTTGGCTCACTAATCTGAGCTATAGAATCATACCTGTATCATTAATGCCTTTAAATAATTAATATACCGGTATGTCCACCAAATGATCATAAGATTTAGTATTCCAAACAGGATTCTTACCTCCATTTCATTTAATTCTAATTCTAGAAGCATAATATTGATTCTAAGATCATTGCTCTATTCCGACAAAAGCACTTATGGAACCAACGGGTTTATAATTAATTCCAACCCTATATTCTCTGCTAACAATCCGATACGAGAGGATTTTTTATTGTATTCTGAATGGATATGCAAAGCTCAAGATAAGCAAACAAAGCTCTTTGGCCTCTATCGTCAAATAGTAATAACCTAGAATAGTGAAACCATCAAACCAACCGGCACGCACGACTCTCTCAACTGGTAATGAGTTTCCGGAAATAGCAATGCATACACAAATTTGAATTTCAAACAGACAGGTGTTTCATTACTGTGTATTTCAAATGTCTATTTCTTTTCTCTCTCTCTCTCTCTCTCTTTTTTTTTTTTTTGCCTACAAGCGTAATACATTAAAAATCTAATCTAGAAGATATGTTTGCCAATTTATATTGCTTCATTCAGCAGTCTATCGTGAAGAATATTCCTTTACTCCTATAGATCTGCCACCACGATATGCTAAAATATCAACAAAAGTATCTTCATCCATTTCGAAGCAATTTCCTTCAATTCCATAACGTTTCTTTTTTCCGTACAAGTAAGCTAAGTTGAAAAATCCCTGATACTTGTATTTAACAAGAAAACAAATATTACATTGATTGTAGCCTATTTAGAAAAGTCTGGCCAAAAACAGAAAATATAGGCGTGGTTTAGTCGAACTATTTAAAGTAGTTAAAATATAAATGGCAATGCCGTCAAATTCATGCTCCGTTTGAGAATACAATGCATTCAAAAATGACAGAATTACAAACGAAACTGTCACACTGCAACGATTCTGCTAACAGAACGAAGGTTAGAGGATGACCTACGCTGCCAATATTAGACGGGTATGCATTTTCTGATAAAGCGGATTAATAGCTACATATAATTAACACACAAGAAATAAACGGTGACCGAGTTCGATAGCTGCCGTCGCTTAAGTGGGGCCAGTATCCAGTATTCGGGAGATAGTAGGTTCGAACCCCACTGTCGGCAGCCCTGAAGATGGTTTTCCGTGGTTTCCCATTTTCACACCAGGCAAATGCTGGGGCTGTACCTTAATGAAGGCCACGACCGCTTCCTTCCCAGTCCTAGGCCTTTCCTGTCCCATCGTCACCATAAGACATCTGTGTCGGCGCGACGTAAAGCCAATAGCAAAAAAAAAAAAAAAAGACTTTTATAACATACATACATTATCATTATAGACTGTTATGCCTTTCAGCGTTCAGTCTGCAAGCCTCTGAGAATTTACTAAACGTCGCCACAATCCTCGATTTGCAACTAGTGTTGTGGCCTCATTTAGTTCTATACCTCTTATCTTTAAATCGTTAGAAACAGAGTCTAACCATCGTCGTCTTGGCCTCCCTCTACTTCTCTTACCCTCCATAACAGAGTCCATTATCCTCTTAGGTAACCTATTCTCCTCCATTCGCCTCACATGACCCCACCACCGAAGTCGGTTTATGCGTACAGCTTCATCCATCGAGTTCATTCCTAAATTAGCCTTTATCTCCTTATTCCGAGTACCCTCCTGCCATTGTTCCCACCTGTTTGTACCAGCAATCATTCTTGCTACTTTCATGTCTGTTACTTCTAACTTATGAATAAGATATTCTGAGTCCACCCTGCTTTCGCTCCCATAAAGCAAAGTTCCGTGTAAAAGAAAACTTTTACAGTTTGCTTTACGTCGCACCGACACAGACATGTCTTATGGCGACGATGGAATGGGAAAGGCCTACGAGAGGGACGGAAACGGCCGTGGTCTTAAGGTACAGACCCACCATTTGCCTGGTGTAAAAATGGAAAACCGTGGAAAACCATCTTCAGGGCTGCATACAGTGAGATTCGAACCCACTATTTTTCGGTTGCAAGCTCATAGCTGTGTGCCCCTAAGCGCAGGGCCAGCTCACCCGATTAAAAGAAAACTTATTCAGCCAGATTTTGAATTTGACCAAATGTTACGGCGGCAACGGAAAAACCTGAGTGAACTCTTCGTTACTCTTACTATTCAATACATATTTATCCAATACGTACTTGGTCAATAAACTTGCCTAGTTCTAGGCTACTATGTTAGGAAAGTGTCAAGCAGTGGTCAAGACAATTTGAAGCGAACGCCGGGTGACAGGCGGACGCGTTGCCCCCTACATCGCGGGGCCAGACAAGTAACACCCTTAAGCTATATTTCCGTATGTATGTTCTTCCTATTATTAATTTCTGTTCTTCCATTTCGTCAACTGTCCCCACAAACGTCAATAAAATTTACGCGTTCTCATTTTTTTGGCGTACATTGTGAAAGTCTCTCTTCTGAGACAATTTCAAAAGAAAATCTGTCATCGTGGACCTGAGTAAATGTCTGCAGTACATAATATGCCTGCTTTCTTCACGGCACTCTTAAATGCACATCTAGGTTATCTCACTTCCTGCTGCATGTTCGTACTCGTGGAATTCGAAATAAAATTATAACCCCATGTCCCACGCGCGAGCCCAACACTCCAACAATGTTCCATATTCTACCGACTTCCAATAACAGCAAATGCCCTATGGAAGTGATATCTTCATTCCCTATCATATACTCAGAATTTAGTTTCGTTTTGAATAAGTCCTCGAATCTCTGTTGACAACGCAACCAGAACACTGTAAATGATATGGACATAATACACGTTTTTTTTTTAAATTTATCTCTTATTATTTAATTTCTGAAGGAGTCGTTACCTACTATTAAACTGCCCACTTCTTACCTCTGATCTCTTTCTTTCTTTCTTTCTTTCTGTCTTTCTTTCTTTCTTTCTTTCTCTCTTAATCCGTTTACCCTCCAGGGTTGGTTTTTCCCTCGGACTCAGCGAGGGATCCCACCTCTACCGCCCCAAGGTCATTGTCCTGGAGCGTCAGACTGTGGGTCGGGGGATGGAACTGGGGTGGAGGACCAGTACCTCGTCCAGGCGGCCTGACCTGCTATGCTGAACAGGGTCCTTGTGGGGGGATGGGAAGATTGGAAGGAATAGATAAGGAAGAGGAAAGGAATCGGCCGTGGCCTTATGTTAGATACCATGCCGGCATTTGCCTGGAGAATAAGTGGGAAACCACGGAAAACCACTTCGAAAATGGCTGAGGTGCGAATCGAAACCCTCTTCCCCTCTACTCATTTGACCTCCCGAAGCTGAGCCCTCGTACCACTTTTCAAATTTCGAGGCAGGGAGTGGCAGTTAATCACAATGAACACTACACCACAGAGGCGGACACCTCTTATTGATCATATTTTATATTGTTATACAATCAGGGTACTTCGTACCTATATCTGAAAATTACTAAATAAACATTTTTTAAAATTTAAAGGTTCGAAAAACCAGAGAAATATACATAATTTTGATAGTTACTCTCAACAATTTCAGATATTGTCCTATTATTATCTCTTCTTTTTTCTTACACAATTGGCTTTACGTCGCACCGACTCAGATACGTCTTATGGCGAATATGGGATAGGAAAGGGCTAGGAGTGGCCGTGTTCTTAAGAGAATTACGGGAACCATGGAAAACCATATTCAGGGCTACCAACAGTGGAGATCGAACCCACTATCTCCCGAATGCAAGCTCACAGCTGCGCACCCCTATTATTATTATTATTATTATTATTATTATTATTATCAGTAAACAAACTACGAAATGTGATCATCTCAACCAATTTAATGTTACAACGAAGATTTGAGCAAAAGCCAACTGCTCTTAAATAAGAATTACAAGTTAACACAGACAAATATCCTGTGGAATGAACCTCCTTCGACACAGCGCGAGAATTCCAATTTCTATTCAATACAAGCAACAGTCTCAGAAATTTAATGAACGAGGAAAACAAACTGCATTAGGCTACTGACGGAGGAAGTGTTCTAGTGCGGAATGTTTTCTTCATCCTTCAGACTACAACCTACAGTTTACGAGAGGTATCAAGAAAACCGAACTACTATAGCAAATATAACTCTCCCAAATCAGGAGTTGGGATAGCGGAACTTTCTGGAGGAATCGCATCGCAACCGAGCAGAAAACATGAATTTTAGAGTTACTCCAGAGACTGTCCATCTTTTGACTTTTCTATTTATTTTTTTTCAATTCCTTTACGTCGCACCGACACAGGTAAGTCTCTTGGCGACGATGGAATGGAAAAGGGGTAGGACTGGCAAGAAGCAGTCATGGCCTTAATTCAGGTATAGTACCAGCATTAGCCTGGTGTGAAAATGGGAAACCACAGAAAATCATTTTCAGGGCTGCCGACAGTGGGGTTCGAACAAACTATCTCCTAAATGCAAGCTGACAGCTGCGTGACAGTAAGTAAGTAAGGACTGCCCCTCCACGGAATTTATAAAATAGGCCAACTCCTTGGTATAGGGTGGCGTGCCTGTTTGTCACCTGGAGGTCCCGGGTTCGATGTACGGCTCGTACAAGGATTAATTCCTGAAATGCATGGTTGTGAAACCAACTGAGCTGTTCATGTGGTGGGAGGTAGCGAAATGCGTCAAGAAAGCAAAGCAATACGGTTATGTCACCACGCTGACCACATGATACCTCCGTATCTCCAGACCCTTAATGGGAAGTATGCGCTATGATGGGGTAAGTGTGTAAAATCCAAGATAGCTGTGTTTTTACTTCTATGATGTGCAATATCATTTTACCAATACAAGAAATGGGGATATATATTCTTCAGTTTTCATAATTAGTGGCTAATATGAATTAGAAAGGCTTGTTAGAAATATTTTCTCGCCATTATACGACCTAAAATAATCTGAAAGACATTTTACTGCAGGCTCTTGAAGGTTAAGTGCCAACTAGCAGTCAAGCTCACTTAACCCAGTTCGGATATTGGCGACGCCTGCTATTTCTTCGCGCCACAACAGGTGGCACTCTCAAGAATTAAGTAAGAGTGACGTGTGCAGGTTGAAATGTGATTCCTTCATACAACCCCGAAGGTACGTTTCATACTTAAAAGATAGATAGATACATAGATAGATAGATACATAGATAGATAGATAGATAGGTAGATAAATAGATAGTCGAACCTCTATATCTCGAACGTCCATTATTCGAATTTTCAGTGTCTCGAAGTAACTTAAATTTTCCGGCCGTTTTTCCTATTTTTCCCGTGTATTTACTTCTCTATATCTCTAAATTCGGTTACACGAATTTCTCGATTTCTCGAAGCAAACATTTCCTCCCTTGAAGCAAAAAATACTCTAACTCGAATTTTGTGCAACATTAACTGTGCAATACGGCATTTGTGGTTTGTGAGAAAGGGTTACAGTGATGCTGGGAGCTAATATGATAGGATCCGAAAAACTAAAACGTCTTTTTTTTTTTTTTGCTTTACGTCGCACCGACACAGACAGGTCTTATGGCGACGATGGGGCAGGAAAGGCCTAGGAGTGGGAAGGAAGTGGCCGTGGCCTTAATTAAGGTATAGCCCCAACATTTGTCTGGTGTGAAAATGGGAAACCACGGAAAACCATCTTCAAGGCTGCCGACAGTAGGGTTCGAACCCACTATCTCCCGGATGCAAGCTCACAGCTGCGCGACCCTAACCGCACGGCCAACTCGCCCGGTACTAAAACTTCTAGTGATCGGAAAATCAGCGAAGCCTTGCTGTTTCTCGGGTGTGAATTAATTACCGGTCACGTACGAAAGCAACCCCCGAAGTCGCGCATGACAAGCACCATTTACGAAGCTCGGCTGCGTGGTATTGACGAGAAATTTCATCATGAAGGGAGGTAAGGTTAACCGTAATAATCAGAAGAGACTAACGGATTTTTTTCCAAAGGTCCTAACGGAGGTGTGTTTCTTGTTTCACTATTGTATCCTGTCTTCTAAAAAGTTACTATAATAAGGGTGCAATAGAGTTAGTTTGTATATTTTGAGTACTGTTAAAAATAATGTATTCAGTATAAGTCCGTGGATAAGATATATATGATTCAATTATGTGCCATTGTGGTGCTATACATGCTTTTTTTTTTTAGTTGCTTTACGTCGCACCGACACAGATAGGTCTTACGGCGACGATGGGACAGGGAAGGGCTAGGAGTGGGAAGGAAGCGGCCGTGGTCTTAATTAAGGTACAGCCCCAGCATTTGCCTGGTGTGAAAATGGGAAACCACGGAAAACCATTTTCAGGGCTGCCGACAGTGGGGTTCGAACCTACTGTCTCCCGAATACTGGATACCGGCCGCACTTAAGCAACTGCAGCTATCGAGCTCGGTTATACATGCTTAAACACGATGTTCTCTATATCTCGAAATTTCGATAACTCGAAACTCGATAACTCCCGAGGTGATTCGAGATATCGAGGTTCCACTGTATATGTCTCCGCTACACGGAAAAGCATAGCAACATGGATATGTTTTTTTCGGATTAGCAGACGAGAGAACGAGTAGAGATCAGTTTGTTGTTCCCCTCTTAGTAGCCTCTTACGACAGGCATGGGATGCAGATAATGCATCCTTACACTCCACATGCAAGGGAGATAAAAGAGTTCCGATAAATCAGTGAAAAGAAATATGTAACATCAGGATCTACGTCCACCAATATGGCAGCTGATCCAGCACACAACATTTCCATGCCATGTCACAAGATAGCCCCACCTATCAAGATCTCCGTCCAACTAAATGGCAGCTGATTTAGCACACAATTCCATGGCCAACCACAAGATAAATATTATGAGAAAAGATGAAAAGGAAAACCTTTTTCCAACGATCATAACTTAGTCCACGATAGCTAAAAAGAGACGGTAGGTGTCCCGCGCAGCAGGCCAGGAGCGTGTGACGTCAGCGGACCGTGGACCGTCTGCCAGGCGCTGTAACTTACTGCAAATCAGCGTGCCGAGCACCCCGCTTATGTTCCTTATCACAATTACGTTTATGTTGCAATAAAAAAATTCACATGAAAACCTCTAAGATATTCCATAGAACTATTATTTTTATTATTTTGTTTGTGTGCTTTCGTAAATATTGCAGATATACTTTGAAAATCCAGAATAGTGAGATGTTTTGCTAATATATTTAAAAATCAATTTTAAATGTTCCAATATACCGGAAATGTTAGTATTTACAGTTCCCAATCATATACACGTACAGATTGAAGAAATCAGAGCTTAACAATCAAGAAATAATATTAACCGAAACAGCCTGTGGATTTTCAAAGTCTAAATAAAATACACAAGATTAATACTGCATGTTGTTACTTTTCCTGAAAATAGTAAATACTGTACTAACATTGCTTTCTATTGCTAACATATAATAATAATAATAATAATAATAATAATAATAATAATAATAATAATAATAATAATAATAATAATAATAATAATAATAATAATATCCAGTAGAGCATGAAGCCCTATTTAACAAAAGTGTATTACGGCTGGGATGGTTTGTACAGCCTGCCACCGGACAGCACGGCATTTTAACAGAACAAACAGGACATATACACTGGAATTCACTTAATTCACGAACGGTATGCACAAGTTCACGGCTTTCAAAACATTCGCAAGCCTTGAAAGTAATTAAATAATTAAAGAAACAATGTGCAGACCGCAGACGAACAACAATGCACAAAAATTCACTGCTCAGAATAAATTCTCGACACCAAAAGTATATAGACTGATATTAACGCGCCAAACAATGCGTAGTGTAATAGCAGCGACGGTCCAGTGACGTCACGACCACGGCAGTCTTCTGCGCATCCGTCTCGTGACACCTACCGTCTCTTTTCTAGCTACCGTGACTTAGTCTGTGTCTCTCGGTCATGGCCATCCTTCAACGGCTGCTAATTTCAGATGAACACTAGCCATAAGACATTTATGTCAAAATTCAGCTGCCTTCCGGTGACGTTACCATGTGTAAGGGGCTTTGCTATGACCTACACGAAATGCTAGTCAGATGATGATAATGATTATGATACTTGTTGCTTAAAGGGGCCCAACATCTAGGTCATCGGCCCCTAATGGTACAAAATGTTATGACAATTTAAAAGTCCAAAATCATCCACTGACCAGAATTCAAAACGTGACGACCAAGAATGAATGAATGGATATGAATTTAAAACAATCAGTGCATCCGACCCGCAATGCCCCATATTTCCATAAACTAGTGTTAAACAATGGTTACCGACCAAGGGTCCAGCTCGATGGCTAAAGGGTTAGCGTGCTGGCCTTTGGCCACAGGGGTCCCGGGTTCGATTCCCGGCAGGGTCGGGAAATTTAACCACAATTGGTTCATTTCGCTGGCACGGGGGATGGGTGTATGTGTCGTCATCATCATCATTTCATCCTCATCACGACACGCAGGTCGCCTACGGCATTCAAATTAAAAGATCTGCATTTGGCGAGCCGAACTTGTCCTCGGACACTCCCGGCATTAAAAGCCATACGCCATTTCATTTTACTCATCAAGGGACTGCTTCTAAAGCACGATACTGAATCGATAATGCTTGTAGTCTAAAGGGGTCCAAAATCTAGGTCATCGACACCTCACAATGGTACTTATCGCTAGGAAAAGAGAACCATGGTATTTGTCATGTTGCGGAACTAATCAAAAGTAGCGTAGACTCGCGGTATTCCACACATTATGTTACTACTCACAGGTAATGTAACGCGCACATGTAGCACAGACCTATGGCATTTCTCACATTGCGGCGCCATTTACAGGCAACGCAAACCTATGATGTTCCTACCATACTGTACGTGCACTAATCATAGGGCCTCGTAAAATCCCGTGGTGTTCCTCACACAGTGGGTACTAATCATAGGCAACGCACACCCATGGTGTCGCCCATATAGTACTACTAATCACAGGTACTGTAAAACCCACCCTGATTCACTCACTGCGCTAATAATCACAAACATATTGTGTACCTAACATACTGGGTAATACTCGCAAGTAAAGGTGACTCATGGTGTTCCCCGCGTGGTGGTACTAATTACAAGTAGTCTTATGGTTCTAATTCGATTATTCCTTGGTCGCCTCTTACGACAGGCACGGAATACCGTGGGTGTATTCTTCGCCTGCGTCCCCCACCCACAGGAGATGTGTGCTTGGTCCGCGAGAGCTATTATATTTCGCTCAAGTCCGCCGGCAAGCCGGTTAGGATCTCCCTATCCGCCACCTGGGACGCGCGACGTGGGAGTATCTATCACCTCTCTCCCCTACTTCGCCAGCGTAGTAGGTTCTTGGAAACGGCAAAGACAGCGGAAACTCGTTTAAAACACGGCGCCGTTTGCACCTACTGTATATAGAAGGCACATTGTAATAACGTCAGGAAGATCACTTATCATAAATAGATGGCGAATACTGGTTGCCTGGTTACCACTGTGTCGGATTTCTGTCCACGCTACACTGAAGACGCTAACTGTAGACAGACCCCCGCCCAAAACATATCGACCGAACAGTGGCTGTGATGTTTGGCTCACGTAGTTAACAGCTTGTATTCAGGAGATAGTGGGTTCGAACCTCACTTTCGGCAGCCCTGAAGATGGTTTTCCATTAGTTTCCCATTTTAACATCAGGCAAATGCTCGGGGTGCATGTTTATTAAGGCCATGATGGCTTCCTTCTCACTCCTTGCCCTTTCCTAACCCACCGTCCCCACGAGACCTACCTGTGTCAGTGCGCCGTAAAGCAGACTGAAAAAATAAAAAAATAAAAAACATATCCATATGAAAAGGCAGCCTGTCATAGCACTAACATGTCATCGCTTCATGAACTGAGCAGCTCAAAGACTGTCGTGGACAAATGAAGTGCCCATAGATAATCACAGCACCCTTATATTATTTTCAATACTTGAAATTTCAAATCATTTCTTGCCAAATTTTAATTGAAACATGTAAAATACGAGCATATCACGAATACGTACGTCGTACACAACTACAAAATGACAGCTCACGGTTTTATTTATACGTAGATGGTGGTAAAGACAGTGAGCAAAAGAAGTTAGTCAAGTTCTCCTTGGCTGAACGGTCAGCGTTGAGGCCTTCGGTTCAGAGGGTCCCGGGTTCGATTCCTGGCCGGGTGGGGGATTTTAATCACGTCTGAATTCTTCTGGCTCGGGGACAGGGTGTTTTTGTTCGTTCCAACATTTTCCTCTTCATATTCAGACAACATACTAACCACCAACCACCACAGGAAACACGCAATAGTGATTACATCCCTCCATATAGCGCTGGCGTCCGGCCGTATAACAGGGCCAAATCCACATATGCGAACCCATTAGTGTGGGGAAAGCAGTAGCAGAAGAAGTTAAGTTGGTTTTGTTACTCGACGATTAAGTGCATCTGAAGTCAGATTAAATAAATGTCATGCTTCTATGATTGGAAAGCATGCTATCATCCTAAAATCGTTACGTATACAGTCTAAAATATCTTAAGCAGGTTAAATGCTGCTAAGAGCCTGTGCAGGCGGCCACTCTTATAAAAAATTCGTAAATTACTGCTGGATGCTCGTGACAGTCTCATGTTCTAAATGGAATTAAAGTTAGTGATAATTGACGAAGATATGTAAGAAAATCATTTAAAGTGTCCCAATTATTTAAAACCACACTGTGGAAGAAAAAGAAACGGAAAAAGTAGAAGAGAAATACCATGGTACCGGTATATAGTGTGTTGTGATGTGATAAATGACGAGGACTTGAAATCACTTAATGTGAAAATAATGTGGTAACTCAAATATTCTTGAACCTAAAGAATTAGACACACCTGCAAACTATGTTCTTCTTCCTTCCCCTACACTCCCCAAGCATGGATTCTAAACTGATTGGTTTCCTATGATTGTGACTTTTACAGAGAGCATTTAAATCGTCCCTTAGGATTTTTAATTTTCTTTTTTTTTTTTTTGCTAGTTGCTTTACGTCGCACCGACAGGGGACAGGGAAGGGCTAGGAGTGGGAAAGAAGCGGCCGTGGCCTTAATTAAGGTACAGCCCCAGCATTTGCCTGGTGTGGAAATGGGAAACCACAGAAAACCATTTTCAGGGCTGCCGACAGTGGGGTTCTAACCTACTATATCCCGAATACTGGATATTGGCCGCACTTAAGCGACTGCAGCTATCGAGCTCGGTTCCCTTAGGATTATGTGCATTTAGTGTCCGCCTCCGTAGCGTAACGATTAGTGTTATTAGCTGCCGTCCTCGGGGGTCCGGGGTTCGATTCCCGATACTGCCGGAAATTTAAGAATGGCGAGAGGGCTGGTATGTTATTGGAATGGTACATGCAGCTTACCTCCATTGAGTGTATGCTTGAAAAGAGCTGTACCACCTCGGGATGAGGACACGAGTTTTATTTTCTTATGTACAGTTAGTGAGAAGTTCTAAGCGCACGTCATGAAAATTCTAAAAAACCATATTGCATCCATTTTCCTCTACCGCGTTTTGGCAAACTAGAAAAGAGTTCTCACTAAGCGGAGCATCTTTTTTAAATCTACAGAACAATCCAATGAAGCTGCGAAAATAAACCTATGTAACATCTCGTTTGCTACTTGGTCCAGTAAGAACTTATGTTTAGGAGTAGGGATGAGTCCGATTATTATGTGGAATTTTTACACCTCCTTGCTCAAGCATGTAATGAGAAAAGTAATATTTCAAATGGCAGACCAACTCTCGACTTAAAAGACTAAGGCTAAATCACTAGGTTTCGAAAGTCATTTTAAATGTATCATGGTATAGACCATGTATTAGACCACTATCTTCAGACTGCTACTGTGTTTCGTGGAACATCAAATGGCATTTGGAATGAATGCATTTAATGTGTTATGATTCATGAATTTTAAAAGGAAATTAGTGTAACAAGTTTTACTGCTGTTATCAGTAGGCGCAAATCTTCAAATATAGTACTTTAAGATTTTTTTTTCCATATTTATTATTACTCCTCTTATAATTCTATTATTATTCGTATAATTCTACACATTGAATACTGTACTTGGAAACAAATTCGTAAAACCTTAGTAGAACGCTCGAAAGGATCTTCTCCTCGACTGTATAAGTTTCGAGGCAGTAAGACCCGGAAAATTCTCACGCCACGCCACCGGAAGACACTAAAGAAGATTTAATGGAATCGACGAAGATTGTACAGTATGATTTGACAACAGTCCCAAAAGGAAAACTCTGGCAAAGAATAATATTTTTAAACCCAAATTCAGTACATTTGCTTATTTGTAACAACCACGCCACAAATACATGACGTATTCTATGCCCAAAACAAGAAGACCAGCCCTCGCCATTTTGCATTATTATTATTATTATTAGCGAGCCTCCGTGCCTCAGACGGCAGCGCGTCGGCCTCTCACCGCTGGATATCGTGGTTCCAATCCCGGTCCCTCCATGTGAGATTTGTGCTGGACAATGCGGAGGCAGGACAGGTTTTTCTCCGGGTACTCCGGTTTTCCCTGTCATCTTTCATTCCAGCAACACTCTCAATTCTCATTTCATAGCATCTATCACTCATTAATAAATCACTTTGGGAGTGGCGACCCCGTCGTACTAATAGCCTATATCTGCATCATTCATTACATCCCTGACCCGGTCATTGACTAGAAAACAGGTTGTAGGTTTTCAGTTTTCATTAGTATTAGCAGTTTCCCGCTGGCTCCGCCCGCAATGTACAAAGTATGGTGTTGTTCGTTTACTATACTCACGGATGTATTTGCAAAGTTTCGAGTTAATGAAATAAAGCACATGATCTGCTCTGGTAACAGAATGTAATATTATGTGAATAAAAGACTTGAAAATACATCACACAAAGTAATTGAATTAAACATTCCTTGGAAAAACACTACACGCCGAACTGTTAAAAAGTCCTTCAAAGATCTTCGTCACGGAGACTTTTCTCATAATCTACCAATTTAAGTAGTTATTATCTCAAAAGAAAGCGCTTGATCCACTGAGTGTTTTTAGACCAAAACTAACTGCGTACCTCAATTAGAACGAAAGATATGATTGCTTCAATGAGAAAAAATGTGTAAGAAATGAGACGTCAAATTGAATGTGCGCTCATAACTTTCCTCAGAATCAACCAATTTGAATAGTTAAGAGCTAAAATAAAAGAGCTTGACCCAGTGAGTGTTCTTAGGCCAAAACGAACTCCGTAACTCAATTAGAACCAAAGATATGATTCCTTCAAAGAGACAAAAAACTGAAAAAATCAAATAATTTGAGAAAGGTGGAACTTAAAGTGATTTATAGTACCTGATGACAAATCTGTGCGTGAATATCTTTCAGTTAAAAAACAATGAAGGAAATCGACCGGATAGAATGGCCGAACTGACTGACTTTAGTTTTCATAATTTTTTTTTTAAATATATAGATAGATTATTCCTTGTCCCAGTGGGCAATAGGGTCTTACGATGGAGACGCCTCTACTTGTCAGTCCGCCCTACGATACTTCCTCTTATTTTATCACACAGAATTAAAGCATAATTTTAACTGAGGAATGGAAAGCCGCCGTTTAATACGCTTTCAAAAAGAGTCCGTTCGCAACCGTAAGATACATGGCAGGTGTTCGCCAGACCTCTATAAAATAAAGAGGCAATCTTCCGTCATTTCGACCGTGTGCTTACAGATATTCTGCCGCAATGAACATTAAGAGCCATCTACCGGAAACGCTCTTTATAAGCGAGTCTGTAGGTGTAATTAATTCTCTTCAAAGGAAGAAATTTCCGCTCAAACTCAATGCATGCTTTGAAATCCGATATTTAAAGGGGAATCTGTAATTAGAGATTACCATTACAGCGCGGCTTATTTGAGGTGAAGAGAGATTAGCTCTGTGAGTAATGTAGCCTTTTAACGACTATGAAGTGTTACATGGAACGCCAGATTAAGGCAACACATCAGTATACATGGATCAACAAGAAACACGCAGGAACATCTCGCTCTTGTATTAGTTCCACGAGAGAGAGTGAGAGAGAGTGAGTGAGTGAGTGAGTGAGTGAGCGAGCGAGCAAGAGAGCGAGTGTGCAAAACTAGCCTGAATTAATCCAGTATAGGCTAATTCAAGAGGAGAATGGTAGGTGGCTCTAAGCAAAGAACCATCCAGAACTCACTTAGCGGAAGTAGTATGCTAATTCGTTGTTAGTCCCATGTTACGTCATAGACACGCAACCAGGCAAAAAAAAAAAAAAAAAAAAAAAAAACTGCACTGTAGGATCAGTAGTGATAGGTGCACTGTCATTTTAAGAGTCTATTACTTTACTGGGATTACGATACTGCCGAGTGAGTATGGATAAACCCTAAAATGTGTGTCCATATGTTGTGTACAAGAGATGACCAAGTTTTCCTTATGGCTAAAAGAAGCAACCAACACCCAAGGAAAGGTTGCATTTTCACAGGACTATCAAGTGCAATGGCTTGAGACAGGGTCTATAAGAAATTAAAATATCTACACAACTGAAATGTGAGAATCACCATTCACTAATTTTCTCATCCACCTAGACATTGTACAGTGAGTCACCTTAATATTCGGACACCATATGACATGTGACAATCTGAACATTATATATATTTTTTTGTTTTTGTTTTTTGATACATACAGAAAAGAAAGTTTGACAATACAAAACCCCAATGTTTCCAATATGATTACATAATAATACACGTGTCTCAGAACAAAAATGACATGTAGATAAATAAGTCGTCACTTTATCACATAACAAAACCACTTAAATATTCAGACGCAAAGATCATAATGACCGAAACTGTAGCGTAACATGGAACTCAAGTCAATGTAGTACTTGGTGGCATTGCCACGGCTTTCAGTCGTTGTGGCATAGAACAAACTAATGTTTCCGTGTCCTTAGGGCTCATATTAGCCCATTCTTGTATCAGTTTTCGTTGCAGGTCCTTCTTTGACGTTATTCTGGAATTCTTCACTCTCTTGCCAAGTTCACTCCATAAATTCTCAATGGGATTGAGATCCGGGATCTGGGGTGAAGTATCAAGCACCTTTAGGCATTCAACAACAGCCACATTCGGACATTCCACGCTTTATGCTTCGGATCATTATCTTGATAGAAATTAAAAATGTCCCTTATCCAAAGGTTTGTTTCACTTTGGTATAAATTCTGCTTCAGGGTGGCTATATTCTGTTTATGGTCCATTGTACGTTCAATAAAAGACATTTCACTTACTCCAGCAGACGAAAAGCACACCCATACCATTGCATTCCCGCCTCCATGTTTGACAGTTGGTTGCAAATGTTTCGGTTTCAATTCGTCATTTGGTTTGCACCAAGCCATTCTCCTCCCATCCGATTCATAAATATTAAATTTGCTCACATCACAAAATACCACATGTTTCCACCCTTCTGTTTCCTTGTGTACATATTGTTGCAAGGCAAACTTCAGTTATTTCCTTCGGTTCACTTCACTGATAAATGGCTTTTTCCTCGACACCCTCACGCTAAATCTGGCCTTTTGAAGAGTCCAGCGCACAGTTTCAGGGTGCACTGATTTACCAGTTTCCTTTTCTAATTCCCGTGCAAGTTGTCGCACATTCAGTTTAAGATCTTTCCCTATTTTTCTTAAGAGAAGTCTCTCTCCATGATCAGTTAGCTTTTACAGTTGACCCGTTTTGCGGTATAGACGCAATTCTGTCCTCTTCATTAAATCGCCGTACAATGTCATTGGCAGTACTTTTACTCACATCGGGCGAGTTGGCCGTGCGCGTAGAGGCGCGCGGCTGCGAGCTTGCATCCGGGAGATAGTAGGTTCGAATCCCACTATCGGCAGCCCTGAAGATGGTTTTCCGTGGTTTCCCATTTTCACACCAGGCAAATGCTGGGGCTGTACCTTAATTAAGGCCACGGCCGCTTCCTTCCAACTCCTAGGCCTTTCCTATCCCATCGTCGCCATAAGACCTATCTGTGTCGGTGCGACGTAAAGCCCCTAGCAAAAAAAAAAAAAAACTTTTACTCACACACAACATTTGTGCAGTATCTCTGCAACTACGCCCCTTTGCATCGTGGAAAATAACCAGTTGGCGCTGTTCAAACGTGTTTCTGCAGTGAAGTTCAGGGAAACGTATCCTACTCCTTACGTTTCTCCCTTGCCACAACTGGGTAACGTAGTCACGTGCAAATCGAGTAACGACGTGTCCGAATAATAAAGTGATGTGTGGTATCTCATGATTTCCTTTTCTATCACTATCAGAAAACTTCACCAATTCGCCTGTCATTTAATTTTGTTGTGATACGTGGGTTATATACTCATGAATTGTTGGACGTGTGTTGGTTGTATATACATTTGTTTGCGAACACATGTCAGGAAACGTCCCATTATCTGTGTTGTCCGAATATTAAGGTGACCCACTGTATATGAACCACACACATCCCATTCAATTGTCTATGACAGACCAAGCTGGTGAATGCGAAAGAAATGTCTTTAGGTTTCAGTGCGTGCGTCCTATACTGAACTGAATCTTCATGCGCAACTTGCGTGAGAATGAAAAGAAAAAATCAATCGTCGGGTAATGGCAGATGGCCAACAGCTTGCAGAGCATTGGGCTTGGCACGTGTCATCACGTGCGGGCAAAACAACTCGGCGGACAGCCGAACGTGACGGGCGAGGGCGAGTTGGGTGGTTGCCGGCAATTGAGAGCGCTTTCCCGCTTCCTCCACTGCGGCATGCAGTATTACTGCACCATTCAAACTACAAATTACAAGGACATAATGACGATAGAGTACTACAAACATCTGGAAGACAGACTAATATGATCATGAAAATCCACAGCTTGTTTCCAGTTATTCGACCGGGTCAGGAATAGAATGAATGAATGAATGAATGAATGAATGAATGAATGAAGGAAGTCCCCATCGAACGGCGAGATAAGAACTGTGCCGGCTGCCGAAGCCTGTCGCACAGGGAAGATAACACGGCTTATTAAAATGGTATCCCAAAATTGCAGTCTCCAAAATACACCATATTATTTATTATTTACATATTTTACGCCCACATTGGAGCACTTAAATCAATACATTTGAGTTAATTTCTTCTTTTTCTTCTCCCAGAACTTTCTCATCCTCTCCGACCTGGAAGCCCTTTGTGTGTCCGATATAGTATATTGTTTCCGTTCAACAGTTTTTAGTTTGAGACTTATGCTTTTGTTCTTCAAAATCCTCTTCTCTTTTCTGTCTTTGATTTGTTGCCTAGTTATACCCAATTCTTCCAAATAATCCTGAACTTCTTTGAACCAATTATTATTGATTTTTTTTAAGTAATCAAATAGTTGTTTCAATATCCTGGTGTCTTGTAATCTTGATATGTGACAGAAAAAGGAAATTCTTCTTTTACGTATTGTAGATATTATTGATTCACATTTACGATAGACAATGTTGTTAGGCAACAGTCTCCACTGTCCATCAACTTGGTGTTTTTTATTAATAACTACCTGATGTACCCGTGCTTCGCTACGGAATTCTACATTGTATACAGAATTGTACGAGTATGTTAGGTAGAGTACACGTTGTAAGCAAGACTGTATTAAATTGCATAACTCTTAACGGTACCCTGGAAACGCGACGGAGAAATCACCGAACGTATTTTCTCATATGAAGACTGCATTAGGGAATTTCCATTGTAATGGTAGGCCCGCTTGCCTACCATCAGTCACAATCAGGTTGGGGAATTGCATTATAGTGACCACTGCCTGCTCGATCTGCATCCGATGGCTGCTTATACTGCCTGCTCATTACAACATTTTAACATGGCACTAAATGAAACACTCCGTTTACAAATACCCACAGCAGGTGGCAGCACTAACCGGCTCCAGACCTGTCGGAATGAAATAGCGGGAAATAGGATAGACTGTACTTGTTTTCAGTGAAAATGGTGTACTGCTGCGTGCCTTTCTGCAAATCAAAGAAAGGGAAACCAGAATGCCGTGATATTTCATTCCATGATATACCTTCAAGTACACAATTGCATCGAAAGTGGTTAAGTATTATATCCAGGGAAGGAAACAGCAAGGGCAGTAAATGGTTTCCTTCTGATTATTCCGTGGTTTGCAGTCTACATTTCGTAAATGACGATTTCAAAGTGACCAGCAAAACACGAAAATTAAAAACAGGATCTGTACCCAGCCCTTTCCCTGATTATCCAGCTTATAAACAACCGCTAATTTCTGCGATGATTAAGAGAAGGGATTCAAGCACAGAGACGTCTAACAAGAGCTCTTCAAACACCATTGCAGAAAATGGTAAGCGTAAGGTTTGAAGTATTACATACTAAGTAATATAATATCTGGGGACACTGTACTGTTAAATGTGAAGGTACAAAACGGAATAATATGCTGTCATAGATTCCATTGTCCGCCTCTGTGGTGTAGTGGTTAGTGTGATTAGCTGCTAACGCCGGAGGCCCGGGTTCGATTCCCGACTCTGCTACGAAATTTGAAAAGTGGTACGAGGGCTGGAACGGGGTCCACTCAGCCTCGGGAGGCCAACTGAGTAGAGGTGGGTTCGATTCCCACCTCAGCCATCCTGGAAGTGGTTTTCCGTGGTTTCCCACTTCTCCTCCAGGCAAATGCCGGGAGCTTCCTTCACCCTTCCAAGGCCCCTGTTCAGCATAGCAGGTGAGGCCGCCTGGGCGAGGTACTGGTCATCCTCCCCAGTTTCATCCGCCCGACCCAGAGTCTGAAGCTCCAGGACACTGCCCTTGAGGCGGTAGAGGTGGGATCCTTCGCTGAGTCCGAGGGAAAAGCCAACCCTGGAGGGTAAGAAGATTAAGATTCCATTACGAGTCTTTTGCTAGCAGTATAATATCGTGTCAATATACTGCTCTTTTTATTACTATTATTATTTACGCAAGTAGGGCCTATTCAGTTAATTAGTTAATTCCAGTGGCTCGGGGGCTGAGGTGTGTATGGCATTCTCAGCATTAGAATCATCCTAGGTAGGGCTTTCATCTTCACAGATATGCAAGTCGCCTAATAGGCCATCTATTATTATTATTATTATTATTATTATTCCCTGAGTATGTACTTGATTTACTGGAAGATTTTCGTGAGCCCCCTGAGTCAGTGTGTGTCACTTCGGAAACTGCTTACCAGGGATTAGTGTGTGGTTATTTAGTGCGTGTAATCGAAGAAAAAACAGAATGCAGCACGTGCTTGAATAACGTTTCTACCTCATTTAATTCATCCCCATTGATAGCTGCGCTAGCCCTAGCAACGATTTATTGGCCTAATTATGAGGCTTCAGAAATTTGTTGAGGCGGCTCTACCGTACTGCAAGAAATCTGCAAGTCTGCTCCAGATTATAAAAAACTATGTTCTACCTTCTTTGTGCCAATGTAAGTTTTCAAAGTGTTTTAGTAACAATAAGCACCAGGAACTTGTGTCAGAAACTGTGCTGGCCAAAGTCGTGAAACCTCTACTTAGTAATGTAGGGAAGTACCATACAGACAAAGTTTCCAGGTTTTCTTGTTCGTCGAAACCTCTTTCTCGAAAAGTGCTGAAGCTATAACTCTCTAGAGCACCACTTTATACGTAAAATTCTTTAATATTTCTCTTACTTTCAGATTTTAAATTTTGCTGGTATGCTTAGCTAGTTGTATTCACGCGGTAAATGGGTACGTTTGCTGCTGCCATCTAGCGGCAGATTGTTTGTAAGGCGTGTTACACGTTTGAGTATGGAATGAGCAGGCAGTTTAAGCAGCCATCGGATGCAGATCGAGCAGGCAGTGATAGTGACAGACACTCACTCTCCACCTGCCTATTTATATCCTCAGAAAGACTGTCTTCGTGGTTTTCCCAACTGAAATGAACATAGATCATTACAATGACGTCAGTAGGAGTGGCGCGAGTAAAAGCAATGATTTCACATGAAATACTCGATCTAATGAAAAACCACACATTTTCTCACTTTTAACGAACAGTACTACGCTGCCGAGCTAACAGTCCAAAGTTCCAGAGCTGGAATGACCAGGCCGCAGACAGCTGTGATCCGTGAACACTCTTAGTCTTTTTTCAGAGGGGGTGTCGAATAGTGGAGAGTCCCAGGGCAAAAAATATGCCCTTTTACTAATCTGGAGTACCCGATGAGTCGGAAAGTCTCAATTTACTACACTGGTGGCGGAAAAATCTATCTGATTTGGAGGCAATTTTTTCCTCCAAGCCAGGGGAGAAACCCCTCTTCACTACTAATTTTGAATAAAATGAATGTAGAATTTAATAAAAGTGAAGAGGAAGAAGCTCCTTTTGAGAAGCTGCTCTTTTCAGGGTTGAATTTTGAGTTATAATGTATTGTGGTGGTATAATTTGGAATATGCCTAAATTGTAATTCTAGACCAGGTCATGGTACTACTACTTCTACTACTAAGTGAGCCTCTGCCTTAAGAGTGCACACTGCTCATTCAAAATAATGCGTCAGAGTAGGGATCGAATAGTTGGAATACTATGATGAACCAGTGAGCTGCGTACCAGCAGTACGATATCAGAAAATGTATGAACCAGGGGAATGACATGCTAAAGAAGAAAGTTTTCTAACTCCCCAGCTATTTCCCGCCAATATTCAGTCAGGCTGTTATACACGGTACGCAGCAGTAATCCCATTTATCGGAGTTGAGCGGCAGCGCATGAGACAAAGAACATCACCACAAACAATGGTCAATCGAATGTTATTGTTGATCAATGTTATGCGCTTTCAATATTGTAGGCCTTCACATTTAGTTTTCTTCCGACTCTCAAATACCACTCTTATCATAGTCGGTACGGTAAAATTGAATAAAACGTAAATGGTCGGAAATTGTATTCTCTATAACTTTCGTTATGTAGTACTTTTCGATAGGACCAATAACATAGGTATTTAAAAATTAAATTTTAGGCGCCTTTCCCTAAACTACAATTTCATACAAGGCGAATAAAATTGTTTATAACTTAGACTGTAGTTTCTTATTCCCCGACTCTACATACCGACTTTCATTAAATTCTGTTAACCCATTTTCTCGTGGCTCGGCGTTGATATAGACTTGGCAACAAAAATACAAGTTCGTGAATATCTGTTTTATCAAAACCAGTACGGTAACCATGTATGCCATAAATGATCGGAAATTTAATTCTATATAACTTTAGTTATGTAGTATTTATCGGTAGAACCACTAATAATATAAATATTTGAGAATTAAATTTTAGGCTTTCCCCTAAACTACCATTTCACTCAGCGTGAGTAAAATGATTTATAGCCTAGATTGTAGTGGCTCATCCCCCGACTTCACATACCGATTTTCATTAAATTCTCTTCAGCCATTTTCTCGTGATGCGTGTACATACATACATACATACATACATACATACATACATACATACAGGCCATTACGGAAAAGTAAAAAGTACATTTCCTTGTTGTTATGGACATGATCGATACAGAAATACCATTCTTTTCAAATTCTGAGCAATGCACAGACAAAATTCTTATTTTATATATAGATTTTTCTAAGAATTCTTCTATCAGTTTTCTGTAATTTGTGTTGTAGATTTCACATTTAATTTGTATAAAGTTTCACTAGCATACGTTGTCTCTGGTTTAATTATGGAATTATAGTGTTTTAGCTTAGCGTTTTTTGAAAGAGTTTCTTTTATAGGTTGGCCAGGTAAGTCTTTGTGCTTGTTTAAATGTAGTTGTTCTGTGTTCTATTGCTTCTTTTTCATTTGTGTTCCATGTTATTATTTCCCCAAGATATTTGCATTTCTGAACAATTTTAATCTCTTTATTACTGTACAGTTGAATAACTGGTAAATCAACTTTAAAAGTTGACATCAATTCTGTTTTTTCAAACGAAATTTTTTTTGCTATAATTTCTAGTTGTTCAATTTAAAATTTGGCCTCTTCTATTGTATTTGCAAGTAACGCTAAATCGTCCGCAAAAGCAAAGCAGTTGAGTTTAATACTTCTACCGATTTTGATAGTTGGTTGGCATTTCTTGTTCCATTCACGCATAACCTTCTCCAATGCACAAATAACAATGCTGAAAGTCCGTCTCCTTGTCGAAGTCCAGTTCTTATAGTGAATGATTCTGAAAATTCACCTCTAAATTTAACTTTTGCCTTCGTATTTTTAAAAGTCATACTAATGACGCTAACAAGTTTTTGGTGTAAGCTAAATTCTTTAAGGCTTTTTAATAATGATTCACGATTAATACTGTCGTATGCTTTTTTTAAAGTCTACAAACGTGATGACTAGACCCTTACTTCGAACTCTTTAGTGCTTCATTATCCATTTAAAACTAATGATTTGATATGAACAGCTTCTACCTGGTCGAAATCCTCCCTGATATTCTCCAAGTTGTTGGTCGAGTTGTTCTTGGATTCTTGTGTATAAAATCTTGGATAAAATCTCAAGCAAGGATATCCCCCGATAATTATTTGGATCGGAGCGATCACCTTTCTTATGCAGCGGGTGGATTATCGCTGTATTCCATTCCTCGGGAAGCTTCTCCGTGTTCCAAATATCAATGATGTATTTATGTAGGTTTTGAATAGTCTGATCATTAGCATTCTTCCATATTTCTGCTATTATTTGATTCTCTCCTGCTGCTTTGTAGTTTTTAAGTGCATTAATTGCTGTTTTCACTTCATTGTAAACTGGTGGTATAATCTTTTGTAATGGAGTTTTATTTTTATTTTTTGGGTTAGGGTCAAATTCTAAATATTAAATGTACCATATAATACAAATCATAATACAGTCAATCGTTAACCCTCTCCATTTGATTACGGCCTAATTGACCGAAAAAGAAAACCACACACACAGTATATCGTAAAATGCACTCTAATAATATCCTTGCGATAAATTGTCACGTCCGTCCAAGTGAAAGGTGATGTGGTGGTGCTCTTCGACTGATATCCCCGTTCAAAACAGAATGCACTGCAACGGCTCCTAAACTAAAATTAATTAAGTTTAATGGTTTAGTAGTAGCGAGACTTCTTTCTAGCAGGGAGTTACGAGTTCGATTCCCGGCCACGCCAAGACTTTCTCTTTGATCTGGAGGCTGTTTCGAGGTCCACTCAGCTTACGCGAGAACGGAGGAGCTATCTGAAAGTGAAATAGAGGCTTCGGTCTGAAAAGCCAAGAATAACGGCCGAGATGATTCGTCGTGCTGCCCTTCGCACCATGGCGTTTGTTCGTTTAATTTCTTTCTCTTGTAATGTGTATCCCTTTCGCTATTCTCACCTTCATTAGAGGTTTGAATTCACACTACAGAATGCAACTTGTCAAAACCAGAGGGAGTTATTGTTCTATGGGGAAATGCGAGATAGCTGTTTAGAATTCTATTTAGAAAAAGAAAGAGTTTTTATTTAGTAAACTAAGGTATGAGCAAAAGATACGGAGTGGCCACGAAAGGCGAGAAAAGGCGACACTCCCAAGACCTCGCAAACCTAAACTTGTCAGGGTCGGACAAGAACAACAGCTGGCAGAGTGAGGTTGAATATGAAAGAAAGGAGCCTGGCACAAAAAGAATAAGATACTTAATTTTCAAGATCGCATTTGTACTTTAAAATCACTTTCGGCTTTTAAGTCGTGTCAAATACATGCCGAAGAAATTCTGAGCACAGAACAAAAATTGCCATATGGACACCCGTGGCAAGTGAACCCACAATCTTCCCATTTCACGTCAGATGCTCTACCAATTGAGCTACAATAACCTCTATTGCATCTTGTTATGTCAGATTTATCAGCAGCTCAATCGGCAGAGCATCCGACGCGAAATAGAAATGTTGTGGGTTCGGTTTCTACTTGTGTCCGGTTGGTCACTTTTGTTCTGTATAACATCTCTTCGGCAACTCGACATGGCCTCAAAACTATAAAGATTATTTTTAAAAAATACAATATTGTGCTCCGCTATGTGCGCCGTGCTTGTCAATCCGTTCAAGTGGTTCTTACAACTGACAGGGAATAATGTGCCTGCACCTGCATAGGTTGATTTTTGTTTTAAGGGGTCCAGGTTCAAAATCGGAGCAAGACTGTTTTATGCATCTTGCGACCTTGCGATCATCAAACACAGGACGTGCTGTTTCGCGTGGTAAACGAGCCACAGATACATTCCTAAATTTCTAATAACTCTCAAGCAAGTTCCTTCTGTGGATCAGTGGAAGTCTGCCTCCGAATCCAAAGATCACGGGTTCAAACATGGCAGAGGGGGTATGAATTTTGAAGATTAGGAAAAAGTCCATTCGGCACTCCATGGCATGTAAAAGATTTCTGGTGACATATCTGTTGTTTATCCGACGAAATTAAGAGTAAAATGTAAATTCGAAATTGACACCCAGGCAATTTAAATGGCATTAAATCAAAATATCTCCACACTATAGGGGAGGCCATACTGTATTTTCACCATTATCATCATCTTCAATGCACTGACCGGCGGGACTATATGTCCTTAAGTGAGTATAAAGCTTATTCTTTTCTGAAATATTACTTAATACAATATCCATACAACAACAACAACAATACCGGCCAGGCTGAGCAGCTCAGGCAGTAGAGCGCTGATCTCCTGAGAGACAAAATTCCGATACCTCGGCGTCTCCGAAGACCGTCAAAGTAGTCAATGGGGCATAAAACCATTATTATTATTATTATTATTATTATTATTATTATTATATGTAAACAGATAAAAACAAGCAAGCTCTAGTTTTACGAGAAGTCTGATCTACAAGTATACGACTATACAATTCATAAACCTAACGTGCATTGGTGAGAATTCGAACTACGGCCTCCTCAGTGGCAGGCCAGTGACATTGTCACTCAGCTTTATCATGACCACTACACAAAGAGACATGGAAATTAAAAACCAATGGCCATAAAATTATGAACAGAAAACGTTGAATGAGACACTTGCGAGTAGCAAAAGCGCTGGTTTTCTGAAAGCATACACAAACGTGACGTCCATGGCGTATGGCACCCCCACACAATTTTTTCTACACTATCGATCGTGCCCGAACAAGTATGCAGACAGCTTCTCAGCACACATTGTACATTCTGCGAGTGCACTTACATATGCATTAGCTGTCAGGAGCCGCGTGTATTTATCAACAACATGCCGAAGTGAACTTGGCCTTACCTGCAACAGAAAGAAGATACCAGTATTAGTCCAAATGATCACAATGTGAATGCAACATGAAAAAAAAAATTAAAAAATCTTGCCTTGTCACAGAAAAGTACAGAAATAGATATATCCGGGTTTTCTATAAAACTGCCCTTAGGAATCTAGTCAATTCACGGTTGTCAATCATCTTATAATATGTAAAAACGTGTCACATCATCTGTAATACAAAGGTATTACTATAATGTAAGCCAAGTAAAAACACACACACAATTTTGCTGAAATACGCTAGCCATTTCAAATTCTTTCAATTTGCACAAATGGTAATTTTCAGAAAGTATAACAAATGAATCGTATCTCAAACAAAATACCGCGGAAGTGGATCAATATTACGGTAGAGAACTTAATGAGTTAAAATGGACATAAAGCATTTATTATTAATTTATTTATTATTACTGGGCAACGCAACTGTTACCACTATTCGCTGCTGTCCTCGGTGGCCCGGGATCGATTCCCGGTTCTGCAAGAGATTTAAGAATGGCAGGATGGGTGATATGTGCTCGCCTCTATTGGAAATGCGCGCGAAAGAGTGACCTTAACTAGTTAATTCAGATGGCCCGGAGGCTGTGTGCATGTGTGTCGTCTTCAACATAATTCATCCAAGGTAGCGTCCCATCCTCACAGACGCGTGGCAGGTCACCTATTGGCGTCAACTCGAAAGACCTTCATCAGGCCTCTCTGGAGCCCATACACCATTATTATATAAAGGGACACGAAGTTTTTGCAGGACCAGTCAAAAACAAATACGCACATCTTCAGTTAAATCGAAAAAGGCTGAATACGACCATCGTAGCACGTTTGAACCTTCTCCTCGTTTTTCCTTCCTCTTCCTCTGGATCAGAGGTATAGTATCTGACTCATAAAGCAAAGATCGCAGCTCCGATCAAGGCCGAATTAGCCGATTTTTTTTCTTCTTAAAATTTGATTTACCTCGCACCGACACAGACAGGCCTTATGGCGACGATGGAATAGGAAAGGGTTAGGTTTGGGAAGGACGCGATCGTGGTCTTAAGGTACATCCCCAGCATTTACCTGGTGTGAAAGGGAAACTACGGAAAACCATTTTCAGGGCTGGGGTTCGAACCCACTATCTCTCGAATGCAAGCTGACAGCAGCGCGGCCACACTTGCTCGGTAGTAGATTTTTAACGGATAATGAAAATATTGGCATTCCATATCATAACTGTTGGTACCGTCTATTAAATACCTCTCGGGGCGCAATCTACATCCATTCGACAAAATTAAGCTTTCGCTGCTAGATGATAATGCAATCGCAACGACGAAATTGGTATCCACGTCAAGTAAATGGAACAAATGAATAAAATCTGCAACCAAGGTCATTCCACCACCACGTGATATGTTACTCTGTCTATTCGTGGAGTTTTCATAACCTGAAATTAAATTTTCGTAACACGAGAGTTTTATAACGTTACCTCTCCTCTCTTTATAACACCCATATCAACTCAAATATCCTTGTGTCTTTTGTTGAGTAATTCTTTCAATGTTCGCTTCTTATCATCACAAACACCGCGGCTATCTTTTCAACTGAATATTACAAGCACACATCACGGAGTCACTGACTGTATGCATGTTGAATCCTAAATAGCTGATAGGCTACTGTCGATAAAGCCTGGCAGAAGATTAGATGAAACCGTCGGCACGCATGACCGTTATCTGACGAATTAGCCGTGCGTTTAGGACCGCGCAGCTGTGCCCTTGCATCCGGGAGATAGTGGGTTCGAACCCCACTGTCGGCAGCCCTGAAGATTGCTTTCCGTGGTTTCCCATTTTCGCACCAGGCAAATACTGGGGCTGTATCTTAAGGCCACGGCCGCTTCCCACTCCTAGACCTTTCCTGTCCCATCGTCAGCATATGACCCTTCTGCGACGTAAAGCCAATTGTGGAAAAAATAATAACACATGAAAAGAAAAACCCAACAACAACGAAGATAATCTCAAACGAAACTTTCAGAATGTCAGTGAGCAATGAGCGTAGAGATGTTTCAATGTGAAGTAAAGTACAGTAAAGTAATTTGTACAGCGGGAAAGGACTGACAGCTCGTTGCCGAATCCTATGAAATCTATTATAGGTTATGCAACACTATGTACGAACACCAGTTTGGAAGGCGACAGCTGTACTAAGGTTCGGTTGTTATATAAATGCATATTTCCGCCGTATTCATTGTTTTGGTGATATTTCGCTCGTTTTATAAGGTCATATTTGGTTATATTTTGAGCATTTTTGCTTAAATTGAAGCGTAATTTTTAACAAGGTACATGTTATGTACGTCGAGTTTCGAACACAGAATTTTCAAATACTGTGGTAGACGCATTTTCTTTCTTTTCCCGGAATAGACAGCTGGTTTAGAAGACCTGATTCCGAGAAAGAGCTACTGTGCGGACGTCTCATTGAGGAAGATGTCGCTTCAGTAAGATATATTTATCTTAGAAGCAATCACTGCAAACAAGGAAATTTTGTTTCCTCTCGCCCAGCTCATCCTTGATGGGTCAGTTGCAGCCGTCTTCCCCCTTCACCACCAACGAATTTCAACACATTGGTCACACCAAAGCTATTTGGTCACACTTCTAGTCTACAATGAATCATATCATATCTTAAGTGAAGTGCAGTGCAGACGTAAAAGTAAGAAATTATGTGAAAAGAGGTCGGTGAAGAGATCCTCAGTAGACGGAACAATTCTTTTTTGTAAAGCGTCTGAAGTTAAGGCACCGACAGTAAAGCGTTTTAATGTGAATATGCATATTGAAAGTTTTTATTTTTATTTTTTCAAAATCTTCCCCCACTCGGAGGCTGCTTAAGACAAAGAATACTGTACAGAAAAACAATTTCATTCAAAAATAAAACAAATTATGTCTCACTCTGGCGAATGTAAGTGATGTCTTAGTATCAAAAAAGAACCCCTGAGTGCCTTCAGCCCCAAGTCGATGCAGGCCCTGGTAGAAATTAAGAAAGTCGGTGTATGGGTAGCGCGCGTGACTCTTACCCGGAGGCCCCGGGTTCGATTCCCGACCAGGTCAGGGATTTTTACCTGGATCTGAGGGCTGGTTCAAGGTCCCTTCAGCCTACGTGATTACAACTGAGGAGCTATCTGACGGCGAGATTGCGGTCCCGGTATAGAAAGGCAAGAATAACGGCCGAGAGGATTCGTCGTGCTGAACACACGACACCTCGTAATCTGCAGACTTACGGGTTGAGCAGCAGTCGCTTGGTAGGATATCGCCCTTCGGGCTGTTGTGCCATAGGGTTTGGTTTTGTAGAAATGAGGAAAATAAAATAACTGCCATCCTACTCGGTCCGTACAGCAAGGTAACAATTAACATCTCGCCCTGTTCGAATGGATGCCAATCTCGAGTCTATCGTGAATTTACTACTGATTCTTTTTATTTAATTTCAAATTTCAATTTGCTTTATGTCGCACACTGGCCGTTTTATGATGACGATAGGATAAGAAAGGGCTAGGAGCGGGAAGGAAGCGACGGTGGCCTTAATTAAGGTAGAGCCACAGCATTTGCCTGATGAAAAATGGGAAAATCACGGAAAACTTTCTTCAGTGCTGCCGACAGTGGGGCTCAAACCCACTATCTCCTGAATGCAAGTTGACCGCTACGTGACCCAAACCGTGCAGCCACCAGCACGGTAATTTACGCCTGAGAAACTGGAAAGGGGACCACTCATTTTTAGACACAAGTGGAGATATTAAAAATGACACCTTTAGTCTCCCCGGGCGATGCTTTCCATGGTTTTCCTATTCGAAACCAAGAGATTGCCGACGTGATAAATGAAGCAAATGTTATGATCACTTCCTATTCAATTAATTACAAATATACACAATACACCACAGCCACACAGACTATCAGAAAAATAGCTCACACGTAACATAGGGCTACACTCCAAATGTCGGAACTTTCTTAAACGAAACATCATCGTTCTATAGAAAATAAACCTTGACGCTGTGGTGAACACGATTGGTCACCGACGATTAGTGGAGTGGATTTGAACCAACAACTAAGCTGTAAGACACTTTCGTAGTTCCCAGCAGGCTACAATACGAACAATGACACCAAAAACAGACGCATATTAAGGGAATAACAATAGTAAGCACGAAAGATGATCATGACGCTTGTTTAAAGGGGCCTAACATCTAGGTCATCGACCTATGATGGTAAGAGATGAAACGAACTGTAATGATAATTAAACTTTACCCACTGACTAGAATTTAAACGATTATTGTGAAAAAACATGATTGTGAATTTAAAGTAATAATCTAACTCGCAATAACATAAAATGATTTACAATTATATTTAAATGTATTAAAGTGGAATAAGGCATTGCAATAAAACCGTATACTTAATCAAAGTTTTGAAAACACTTAAACACACAAACATAGACTAAAACAAAACTAGTAGAATTAAAAAAGGAGTTAGCAATAAATTAAAATCAAATAGAAAATTATGTTTTTAAACACGATAAAACAGGCTAATATCCCTCATAAAACGGATGACGAGGTCTGCTGACTATTCATAAGCACATAAGGGAAAGAATGTGTAAGGAATGGTTATACTTCTAAGATCTAATATTTGCCTTAGATCGAGACTATCGTCATTTATTCAACTGTGAGAAAGTGATCTAATTATCTGTAAAGAACCTTAATCGGTTTTTTTCAATTGTTAACCACCCATCACTTGCGAAACAAGTGTGGCAACCACAACACCTCAGGTGAGTCTGGCAATGCTTCTTCATCTTCTACAGCCAACTGTAGTAACGTCCCATGCCCGATGGCATGTATTGCGAACCCTTGGGATTATACCCTTTTTCCTATCTTTCATGATGCTTCTCTTTCTTTACTAATCTTAAGAGTTCGTAACTCTTCCGTCTTCGATGAATGTTAAGAGGGTTGACAATACCGAGTTTTCCTGTCCCCTTAAAACAATAATCACACCATCATTTCCATACCCTTTCTCATTACAACAATTTGACACACAATTTTCAAATCTATGAACTACTTCTATAGATATACAAAGTTTCCCAGCTTTACGTTGAGAGATTCTAATCTATACGTCAACATCCGAATGAGGTATCTCGTATTAATGAGTAATAGCATTCATTGCATAGTTTGAACTACAAACAGGGAAGCGTTAGACAACAGGTCGAAGGTCGAGGGAAGGTAACTGAAAACAGTATTGGGCTTCTCCAAATTTTCTCCAGTAAGGTCTAAGAACAAACAAACTCTACAAAGAAAATATGATGATCATATATGAAAACTTTCGGGCACAAAAACTGACCAGCTGAAAATTTAAGTTCTCAAGTATAAGTAAGACCGAAAGGAAGAAGCATCTTACAAGAGATTTCGTTAATACATGGCATGTTATCAACCCTTTGCCAATAAAAGGGAGCACTTCGATACTTTTAAAACGAGATTAAATTATACTCCTCGCTAAAAACTACCCTAAATATTGCTTGTAACTTTCCAAACATAACAGAAATATCCACGTTTAGCGGCAAAGTGTGTACCGACAAATGTATATTAAAGAGAACCAACAATATTAAGGACCACAGGCTTCGGCCAATAGACGTGAGGTTTTTGAAATGAAACGGTTTGATTTCCACGTAACACTTCAGCCCCATGGCTACCATCACGATATCAGCAGTCATTTAATATTAGGGGTGTGCGCGACTGAAGCCTGAAACCGAGTGTGTCCACTTCATCGACTCCGAACACCGGGGGCGGTTCGCATGAAGCCTCTAGACTCCGAGCTAACCTGAACGCTTATGGCGAAGCGCGGAAACATAACATGAATAATACAATGCATGTTTATGTTCATTTCCCCTTCGGCATTTTAAGAGAGTTGTGGAATGGAGTATCGTTAACGAAGACTACGAGCGTTTTGCCACTTGCTACAGCATTCTTTTTCACCAACGTCCCAAGAAGAAGGTTGAAAGTCCGAGACCTACAAGCTCCCTTAACAATTACATTTGCCAAGTTATACGGTAGGCTGTGTGTGTGTGTGTGTGTGTGTGTGGGTGTGTGTGTGTGGAAACTGAAGGGCGTTCAAAGACAAATGCAGTGTATAGTACACCAGTATCTTTTCATACTTTTCAAAACGCCTATCATTTAATTCTACTGTCGTAATAATACTTTGTGTGTGCCAAAAAAGAGAACCATTTCTTAGTTCGAGATCGTCATAACCCAGTGACGAAGTCACCGATAACCCACTAAAGTGGCCGCCCTTCGAATACAGACCAATGTATGTGGGTCTTGCTGAAAAGTTCTTCGTGTCCTTGTGGTTCGAATTCCATGAATAACTGGATTCTCTTGGCCATTATCACGGGTGTCAACAGTCACATGAAGCCATAATCTTTCTACGTTCTCTAACTCCTGAGATCGTACTCTTAGAGTACCGTACTGTGTTTTATATATCTAGAAAAAATACGATCTCGTAATTAACTACTTTGGAACTGCCTCACAGGCTCACGAAACCTGTCCGCCTCATAAAATTACTTTCGATCATAGACGAATGCGATGAAACAAGAAATATGTACAGTACACATACCGATAATACACTACAAAATTTCAGCCATCGTGCAAGAGTTCCCATTAGGAAGTCAAGATAGCTCCCCACACACATCCACGATCTGAGTTTAGGAAACGTGTTAGGCAACTATGGAACCCCACTTCCGCCTTGCAGTAATTCCTCACACTAACGTGACATATTCTTCCTTCAATATTGAACATTTCACCTCCATTCGGCAACTATACATAAATAAAATAAATAAATAAATAAATAAATAAATAAATAAATAAATACGCAAGCTTCAAGTTAAAATATGGAAAGTACTCCTTGCCTAGAGGACGATGGGAGATATGGAGGGACGGTTTCTCTAATAATAATAATAATAATAATAATAATTGTACCGGGCGGTACACCTCTACTCTGTTTATTTAAAAGTTGCGCCAGTTGAAACTCCTCTTCTGGAGGAAGGTTGAACTTTATCTATTCTATTAATTCTCTACTTTCTCAGAAGATGTCACCACGTGGAAAATTTTGAGTTTTTGAACTGTGTCACTTTTGATGTGTTTTTGTTTCGCTTGAAGTAAGAAGTGGGAACTTTCTCTTCTAGAGGACACTACTGAAGAATTACAATAGTGCAACCTAGTGCGAAATCAAAGAACTATTTTGTTGGAGAAATTTTTATTTCAAAAGTTTGTTTCTTGTTAAATTTCTTTCTGTTATTGTTTAAGTTGGCTGTATACCCCTCTTTTTCCCCTTAGTTTGGATCTAGCCAATCCCGAATTTCTTTAATTAATTTTCCACCAATAATGTGTTTCTTTTTCCTCTATGTAGGGGTTTCTTTTCCCGAACCAATAAAGATTTTGTGGGAGGGTGTTTTATTTCCCCTAACGCCTAGAATCTTCCGCGAGAGGATATAAACTGCTGATTTTGGGGTCTCCGGGCCACTTCTGTTCCATCTTTCAGTGTATTTAGTACATAGCAGGAGGCGGGAAGCGCCTCTTTCCTCGGCAGCGATCTACTACCAGGTAATGGCCTATTAATATCTTCTTTTCTTGCTAGGTCGGCAGTTTAACTCTCGCGGCGGGTTCGAAGCGTTTTCCATCATGTAACCTTTTCCTAAAATGTAACTACTCTTTTCTTCTTTTTCTTGTAAAGTTACATATTGGGATAGAGAGTGCTAACCCTCTCGAGCTCCCACTCACATTTGTTTTGAGGTGAACTTATTTTCTCAAACTTTTCTTCGTTTATGTAATGTAAAGTGTTCTTCTCTAAGTCACCTCTGTAGTATGGGATTAGCCCTTGCGTTAGTGGCCCAGAGCCAGATTAGGTTTTAAAAGCAAAGTGTATTAGGAGTGCAAGTTCGCCTCCTCTCAAGTTGTATTTTAGAGGTCATGTATTAATCTTTTCTCACCTAATAGACCTCAGTAGGTTGGGTATTTTACCCCTGTGTATATGTCCTTTGAGGACAACTTGAAAGTTGAGTTTGGTGTGGCCTGGGAGAGGCTTAACTTTAAGAGCGAGTGGCTCTTTTCTAAAACTGAGAGTTGTATGCCTCGAGGAGGCTTTGCTGTGTAATTTGGAGCAAAGGCTCCAGGGTTTGAGTGGGGTCTTCTGCCCCTTTTGTTAAAATTGGTATATCGTAAAGTTGAGCTAGTTGCTCAAGAATTGTGTTTTCAGGGCTCGAAGCCCAAATTCTTTAATCCCTGTAATTGTACATTTCAAGTTGTATTTCGGCTACTAAGTACCTGTTCTATTTGTTGTTACCTAATTTTGAAAAGAAAATATAACCTTGTTAAATTTTAAAATTTAATTTCTCTTTAGTAGCTTGAGACCTATTCACCACCCAGCACCTTCTTTCATGCTTAACTACCACAAAACTCGGTAACAAGTGGTAGCAGAGCGTGGTTGAATGGGTCTCAATTTAGCCCCTTTTGACGGCTAAACATTGCTTTGATTCGAACTCTAACAATTTTCTCAGTTGCTGGAATTTTTTGAGTTTTTCAAAATTGTTCTGTCATCATGCCCGGCCCTCGCGATGTTCTCCTCCTTAACTACTTGCGCAAAGAGGAGTTGATATATGAGTTAACTATCAGAAACGTTCAATCTGGAGGCACGGTTGCAATAGACACTAACAAGCTTAGAGAGTCCCTTGATTTGCCCATTTCCATCCCCAATTTGGGAGAGAAAGAAATTGACGACTCTCTTTCCACGATTGTCGAGAATATTACTGGGCTAGCATCGGTAGTCAGCTTTTTTGATGAAAACGATCCATCTCCTAATCAAATTAAGCGTGTGCAAGGCAGGCTGTATCACTTTGCAAATAGAGTTAATGATCTATTGTCTCTAAAGGTGAATGACGTTCAGAGGAAGCAAGCTAATACGCTCCTTGAAACTATTTCTGAATTGTCTAATAAGGTCACTCAATTGCTAACCGGCGAAGCTCCTCCCAAAACTGATCAACCCGCCACGGTGAATGTAGGTAACGAGGAAGAGCCTCCTCAGGGAGAAGTCAATAGGATAACCGTTGCTGCTCAAACTATCTCTGCCCCATCGAACAACGAATCTGAACGCCGTGCGTCATTGAGTAACATCCGCTCTGAATTAACTTCCTTGCCCTTGAAACCTTTAACGACTATGACACCTGGGTTCAGCAGCTTGCCTCATCCATTGGCAATGTTGCTTAGAGGTATCTCTAAGTTTTCCGTCAACACCACCAGTGACGTAATTTCATTTTTAAGATTTCTAGTGGAATTTCAGGATCATGCCCTTGTGTTTTCTCTTTCCCCATGTCAAATTTTGCAAATTATCTATCCTTATGCTATTGGTGTTCTATCTGACAAAATAGTTAGAGCCATTGCCGAGCAATCTTCTATTGAGGATTTCCACGCCCATTTGCTAGCTAACTTCATCCCGGCTAGGGCCAGGTCCTCCCTTATTCAGAAATACTATTATCGGGTACAGCGCTTGGATGAAAACCTGGCAGACTTCATCCAAGATATTAAGTTTTATACTAGGGTGTTTGCTCTCCACTTCCCTGAGGATCAGATCGTGCAAGCTATTGTTGAAGGGATTTCACCACCCTACAGGTCATATTTGTGTTTCGCGGCGTGCCCGCAAACCTTCTCTGAACTGGAAGCATTAGCCGTCTCTGCGGAAGGAGTTAGGTATGCCGATTCCTTGCGTGTGGCGAAAGAACCCCCGCCTTCCTTTAGTAACACTCGGCCTCCACCTCGCCGACCAGTCAATCCCCGTAAATGTTATGCTTGTGGGTCGCCTGACCATCTGCAGAATAAGTGTCCTCTGATCAAGTCAAGTGGGACAAGGAATGGAGTAGGGTCATCACGAGGCTGTTTTAAGTGTGGGGCCTTCTCACATATCGCCAAGAATTGCCCAAACTCAAATAGCACCCCCTCCTGCTCAACTTCTGGTGCAAATTCCAGCTATTCCAATAATAAGAAGTGACTAGTGGCGTCGGCTGAGCCGACTAATCCATCTTCCCGAGACTTAGCCCCTAGTAAACAGGTTGTAAATGCAGAGAACGACCAGCCTTCAAATTCATCTTTTGAATGCCCTAAAGAGTGTCTTAGGATTGCGGCGGATACCCCCGCACCTGTTCCTTTTCTTAAGATTGAGTTAAATAACGAGCCTATAACAGCTCTCTTAGATTCAGGCAGTGTTTGTTCCATTATTTCGGCTGATTGGTATTCTAAATTGAAATCTGTTTGTAAACTCCCTGACTATGTCTCTTCTCCTGTTCAATATGTTTCGGCTAATTCATCTCCATTAGAAATTCTAGGTTCCATACATGTCAAAATTCGGGTTTTTAAGTTTACATGGAAGATCAAATTGTTTGTGGCCAAGCGTTTGTCTTGCCCCATCATATTGGGAGCGGACTTCATTTCTCACACTGGTCTTGTGCTCGATCTCCAGAGTAGGTCGTGCATATTCAAATTTGCGTCCAATTGTAGAATTCCCTTGTTAAAGTGTAATTCTGTATCATGTTCATCTATTTCGCCTACCCAGGATGAGATGTTGTTAGACCTTAGACATCTACCTGAGGAGCAGGCTGATAGTATTCGGAAACTGTGTCAGTCGTTTCCCGAGGTGTTCTCTGATACTCTTGGTGTTACTGACCTTATTGAATACAAAATTGAGGTCACGGATTCAATTCCTGTCCGTTTTCCACCGTATAGGCTATCTCCACCTAAAATGAAGGCTCTGAAAGAAATCATCGATCAGATGTTGAAGGATGGTATTATTAGGCCCTCTAAGTCAGCGTATTCTTCGCCTATTTTTCTAGTCCCGAAACCCCAAGGAGGCTTCAGGCCTGTCATTGATTACAGGGCTCTCAATCGGAAGGTGGTGTTGCAATCTGTGCCCCTTCCCGACCTTCATTCTTGCTTTTCATGGTTTCGTAAGGCCAAGTTCTTCACCATCTTGGACTTGAATCAGGCCTATAATCAAATTCCCCTTGCCGAAGAGTCTAAACATCTTACAGCGTTTGCCACGGACTGGAATTTATATGAATACAACCGCGTGCCTTTCGGGCTCCCCACGGGGGCAGCTGTGCTCACTAGGCTACTAGATAGGGTCTTTTCCGACATCAAATTTGAGTACTTATATCACTATTTGGATGATGTCGTCGTATTTTCCGAAACCTTTGAAGAACATCTAGATCATTTGCGAGAAGTTCTCAATCGCCTTCGTAAGGCTGGGTTAACTGTTAAGTTGTCCAAGGTTGCCTTTGCTAAGCCCTCTATGTCATTCCTAGGGCATATTGTGTCACCTGATGGTGTAGCAGTCGATCATTCTAGAACACAGGCCATCCGTGATTTTAAACCTCCTAAGGACATCAAAGGTATCGCTAGATTCATTGGTATGGTGAATTTCTTCAGGAAGTTTATTCCTAACTTCGCTAATAGAGCGGCGCCCTTAAACCTTCTTCGTAGGAAAGGCATCAAATTCGAGCGGGGACCTTCTCAACAAGCCGCTTTCGAAGATCTTAAATTAGCTCTCTGTAATGCCCCTGTACTTGCTATGCCTGATTTCTCGAAGAAATTCATCGTCCAAACGGACGCGTCGTCGTCAGCTGTAGCCGCAGTCCTTCTTCAAGAGACTGAACTAGGGAGGCGTCCCATCGCCTATGCATCTAGGACTCTATCGGTTCAAGAAGCCAAGTATTCCATCTATGAGCTCGAAGGGTTGGCAGTCTTATTCGCCTTAGAAAAGTTCCGTCTCTATCTGGAACACGTCAAATTCGATCTGGAGACAGATAATCAAGCCTTAAGCTGGGTCTTAGGTAGGCCGCGTCGTACAGGTCGTATAGCCCGTTGGGCCATCCGTATTTCTGCCTTCCAATTCGATGTACGGCATATCAGAGGTACTGAAAATGTTGTTGCCGATGGACTCAGCCGTATGTTTCATAACGACGTAGAGACCCACGAACCGGTCGATAGTTCATCACCTTCCGAGTCCATACTATCTGGTGTTAATGCCATCTTAACAGGTGCTCCCATGCTTTTTAGGGATATTGAGAAATACCAACGTGAAGATCCGACGCTGGCTCCTATAATGGAAACCCTTTCTTCTGGGGAACATGTTGTCCCTTATGTTCTGAGGAATGGTGTTCTATGTTGCCCTTCGAGGCATGATAAGTTGATGAAAGTTGTTGTTCCAGCGGTTCTTGTACCTATGATCTTCAAATACTATCATGAGACCCCATTGGGGGGGCATCTTGGAATCTTTAAAACTCGTGAAAAGATTCGTGAAATGTTCATATGGAAAGGTATGGACGGTGAAATTCGAGAACTTGTAAAAGCTTGTAAATCTTGTTTGATCAGTAAACCCACCATGTCCACTAAAGTAGGCCTTTTGTCTTCTCATCAAGCGTCGCGCCCCATGGAACGCCTGTATATCGATTATGTGGGACCCTTCCCCCAGTCAAAGGGTAATGCCAACAAGTTCATCTTTGTGTGTGTAGATGGTTTTACAAGATTTTCCTGGTTATTTCCGACTAAGCTGGCTACCGCTCATTCCACCATTACTTGCCTAAATTCTATTTTTGCTTCTTTTGGTCCGTGCCAATACATTGTATCTGATAATGCTAAAGCTTTTACATCAAATCTGTTTCGTAAATTCTGTTTTGACTTGTCCATCTCTCATGTAACTACATCTGCTTATTACCCTCAACCATCTCTGGCTGAACGGGTTAACCGCAATCTCAGGTCCGCACTTATTGCCTATCATCATGAAGATCATTCTAGGTGGGACACGTCCCTGCATTGGTTAGCTTTTGCTTTGAATTCGGCGGTTCATGAATCTCACAAATTTACTCCAGCTTCTTTGATGTTTAAGTTCGTTCCCAACACGCCGCTCTCTAACCTCTGGTCTCTGAATGACATTCTGCCCGAGACAATAGATCCGGACAACATTAAAGATCTTTGGAAGAAGGCTAAAGCTAATCTTAAAGTGTCTCATGAAAAGGTTAGGGAAAGGTATGATCGTGGACGGAGACCCACCACTTTGAAGGTAGGTGACCAGGTTATGGTCAAAAATTTTGTTCCCGCGGGCAAGCTTGCCCCCAGATTTCATGGGCCTTGTATCATTCTCGATTTTCTTACGCCGGTTACCTTATTGCTAAGTAATCCAGCCACCGAGAGGATATTTAGAGTTCACCTGTCCCAGGTGAAACCGGTGTAATTTCTGTGTTAACTTGCTCCATATTATTTTGAAAGGATATGAAGGTTATATTTTTTTTTTTGAGTTTCACTTTTAAGGCATTCTGCCCCTTCTGTAATATTTTGGTTTTAGATGTAAGCCTTATGTAAAACCTGCCCCGACCCGTTAAACTGCCATCCTGTTCTTGCCATGGCCATTACCACGCTCCCGTCTCCTGCTCCACTCTACACAGTGGCTTAATGAATACCATGAATATCTGCACGCCGCTGGCCCCTCACTCTCTCTACAAGCCTGTACCCTCAAAGAAAATAATTGTCCAACACAATTCTGCCGCCTAGCTTTAATGTTTCAGCGCCCGCGCAGCCGCGCAGCGCCGTGCAGCGACTGGGGAGGGGGATGGGCCCCCTCCTCTCCAGCGAGGACGACATGTGCACGGCGAGCCGGAGCTCACCTCCCGGCCAAGGCTGATGTGCGGCGCACGACCTGCTACATGCCCGCAGCCTGTATCTGTTCACCGCGGGCGCGGCGTACTTCAACACCTCTGCTCCCCTCATAGTGCGGGCGAGCGGTATCTCAGGGTACTTGAGGGGTCCGAGCGGCCTTCGTTGGACGTAAGCTGCAACGGCCGGTCTGGCCATCCGACTCAATCTACATCAACTACATGGACAGTCACCATAAGCAATAATTACATTTGGGAATTTAACAACAAATATTTGGTGGACATTGCAAAATTTTTCTTCACCTTTAAGTATTAAAAGTTTATCTTCAGAAATACAAATTCTACAAACATAAAAACTTTACTGCACCGGCAACAACAAAATTTTGAAATTGCAACCAACCAAATTACTAAAATCTTATAAATGCTTCCGCAATTAATCTTAATATCAACATCAAAACTTGGACCTTATTTTGGAAACAAAGCTTATGTTCTTCTGTGTTACCCCTTGGAGGAACTTTTGGGGGGGGAGGTCTGTACCGGGCGGTACACCTCTACTCTGTTTATTTAAAAGTTGCGCCAGTTGAAACTCCTCTTCTGGAGGAAGGTTGAACTTTATCTATTCTATTAATTCTCTACTTTCTCAGAAGATGTCACCACGTGGAAAATTTTGAGTTTTTGAACTGTGTCACTTTTGATGTGTTTTTGTTTCGCTTGAAGTAAGAAGTGGGAACTTTCTCTTCTAGAGGACACTACTGAAGAATTACAATAGTGCAACCTAGTGCGAAATCAAAGAACTATTTTGTTGGAGAAATTTTTATTTCAAAAGTTTGTTTCTTGTTAAATTTCTTTCTGTTATTGTTTAAGTTGGCTGTATACCCCTCTTTTTCCCCTTAGTTTGGATCTAGCCAATCCCGAATTTCTTTAATTAATTTTCCACCAATAATGTGTTTCTTTTTCCTCTATGTAGGGGTTTCTTTTCCCGAACCAATAAAGATTTTGTGGGAGGGTGTTTTATTTCCCCTAACGCCTAGAATCTTCCGCGAGAGGATATAAACTGCTGATTTTGGGGTCTCCGGGCCACTTCTGTTCCATCTTTCAGTGTATTTAGTACATAGCAGGAGGCGGGAAGCGCCTCTTTCCTCGGCAGCGATCTACTACCAGGTAATGGCCTATTAATATCTTCTTTTCTTGCTAGGTCGGCAGTTTAACTCTCGCGGCGGGTTCGAAGCGTTTTCCATCATGTAACCTTTTCCTAAAATGTAACTACTCTTTTCTTCTTTTTCTTGTAAAGTTACATATTGGGATAGAGAGTGCTAACCCTCTCGAGCTCCCACTCACATTTGTTTTGAGGTGAACTTATTTTCTCAAACTTTTCTTCGTTTATGTAATGTAAAGTGTTCTTCTCTAAGTCACCTCTGTAGTATGGGATTAGCCCTTGCGTTAGTGGCCCAGAGCCAGATTAGGTTTTAAAAGCAAAGTGTATTAGGAGTGCAAGTTCGCCTCCTCTCAAGTTGTATTTTAGAGGTCATGTATTAATCTTTTCTCACCTAATAGACCTCAGTAGGTTGGGTATTTTACCCCTGTGTATATGTCCTTTGAGGACAACTTGAAAGTTGAGTTTGGTGTGGCCTGGGAGAGGCTTAACTTTAAGAGCGAGTGGCTCTTTTCTAAAACTGAGAGTTGTATGCCTCGAGGAGGCTTTGCTGTGTAATTTGGAGCAAAGGCTCCAGGGTTTGAGTGGGGTCTTCTGCCCCTTTTGTTAAAATTGGTATATCGTAAAGTTGAGCTAGTTGCTCAAGAATTGTGTTTTCAGGGCTCGAAGCCCAAATTCTTTAATCCCTGTAATTGTACATTTCAAGTTGTATTTCGGCTACTAAGTACCTGTTCTATTTGTTGTTACCTAATTTTGAAAAGAAAATATAACCTTGTTAAATTTTAAAATTTAATTTCTCTTTAGTAGCTTGAGACCTATTCACCACCCAGCACCTTCTTTCATGCTTAACTACCACAAAACTCGGTAACAATAATAATAATAATAATAATAATAATAATATATATATATATATATATATTCGTTTACGGCCATTAGAGACCACGTTAGATAACAATTACATGTTTCTGGAAGCCTTCCTCACAGCCCAGAACTTCAGCATCCTCTCTCTGGCAGCCTGTCTTCTTTCGTCCGTCCACCCACGGTTAAGTTTTGGTTCGTCATGGAATCCCTGAAATCTGTCGATCACTGACCTAAACTTTGTTCGGTTTGAGATGTCTTCCGAATTTAGTCCCACCTGTCTGAGATCCTTTCTCACCTCCCTGAACCATTTGTCCGACACTTTAGGTCTGCTGTCTAGTATTGTGAAAATCCTTTTCGTTAGTCTCTTCTCATCCATTCTAAATAAATGCCCATAGAATTTAAGTCTCCGTTTTCTCATGGACTCAGTTAGCCTTTCATTGTCTCGGTAAAGTTCTTCCCTTCCTCGCAGCCTATACTATAATAATAATAATAATAATAATAATAATAATAATAATAATAATAATGTCACCGGCTTTAAGTCCCACTTTTACGGTTTTCGGAGACGCCGAAGTGCTGGAATTTAGTCCTGAACGAGTTCTTTTGCGTGCTAGTAAATCTATCGACACGAGGCTGACGCATTTCAGCACCTTCAAATACCACCGGACTAAGCCAGGATCGAACCTGAGAAGTTGGGGTCAGAAGGCCAGCGCCTCAACCGTCTGAGCCACTCAGCCCGGCTGTCTCAAATTAAGCTGTGGTGTAGTCGAGGGGAGTGCGTCTACCACTGTACCTTGAACGGCCTTTATCCCGAAACTTTTTTTTAAAGTTGTTTTACGTCGCACCGACACAGATAGCTCTTATGGCGAGATAGGACAGGGAAGGGCTAGAAGTGGGAAGGAAGCGGCCGTAGACTTATTTAACGTACAGCCCCACCATTTGCTTGATGTGAACATGGGAACCTACGGAAAACCATCTTCAGGGCTGCCGACAGTGGGGATCGAACCCACCATCTTCCGAATACTGGGCACTGGCCGCACTTAGCCGACTGCAGCTATCGAGCCAAACGATTCTATACGGTACCCATTTCGATAGACAACTGAGTCAACCGTGCATCATCACCACGTAAGTGGTAGACAATCAATTCATTCTAAGACAGGAGACCGAACTTCAATTTTTTGAGTAAAGTTTATTAAACATCCATATTCCTATTTGTTTAAGCCGCTAATGTAGGAAAAATGACCGTAGGCGCAATTTATTAAATGTGTACCATTCAGTAGCTGGTTTATTTCCTGTATCATAAACATGAGATCAACTTCAAACATATCCTTTTACACGGCGATATATCACAGCGCGCGATGCTACATTTGCACGCAACATTAAAGGTAATAAAGCTTGAACTATTATTCTTGGTAACGTCAACAGAGGACTGACCTCGATATCTTAAATGAACAAACCATACATGTACTTGTTCTACTCGCAACATTAATTTCGTTATAGCATTTCTTAGATAAAATACGAAAGGAAGAAAAATGCGTCTTATAAGAGATCGTAATGGGTCAAAAAATGTGGATAGACATAAATATTTTGTTCGGTTTAGATGACTTTCAGACACTATATAGGCTGGTTGAATGATTCAGCTAGTTAGCCAAATGCTACTTGTGGACAAGTCTGCAGGATCGAATCCCGACATGATGAGTCGAAATTGTAGAGTGGTTAAGCGCAAGCGATACATGTTGATAGCCTATTGCCTTCTCTAAATATCAACAGCGGTTATAAGGGATATTAAACGGTTACTTTTACGATTATCGGAGAAGGCGAGGGGCCGAAATTTAGTTCCGCAGGAATTCGTTAACATGCTGGTAAATTTACCGACATGAGACTGGCGTATTTGACCACTTTCAAATACCACCGGACTGAGGCAGGATCGAGCCAACGAAGTTTGGCTCAAAAGACCAGCACTTTGCCGTCCAAGTTACTCGGCTCGGTTTTTAAATAATAATAATAATAATAATAATAATAATAATAATAATAATAATATCACCAGATGTACAAGTTTTTGCCGGTTCGTGATAAAGAAAACACGTATGGCGGGTGCGGAAGGATGTCCCATCCAAGCGATTTCAAGATGTCTTTCACTGGTTTTGCTGTGTGAGATGGCGCATTGTCGTGTAATAAAATCACTTGGCCATGTCTTCTGGCCCATTTCGTCTTTCGATCAATGCATGATTTAAATTAATCATTTGTTGGCGATAGCGTTGTGCATCAACGGTTTCGCCGGGCAATTGCTTGTCTTCGAACTTTTGTGTTCTACCAGAGCGCGCTGTCTTTCACACTGAAAACACCACGTTTAGATTGTCGAAACCATGTCTCACATGTTCTAATCGATGGAGCGTGTTCACCATATGTTTTTAACAGCAAACGTTGACTTTCCACACCTTTTTTCTTTTGATTAAATAAGAAAAGCAATGTGTGCCTCAAATGTTCCTTTTCAGGCACAAACGTCGACATGACCACTGAACGATACAGCACAAACGCTAGTGTTTGGCGGACTCAACTTGTGTGTGCTGGTAGGTTAATGTCAGACGAACGAACTGACGTATGTGTCAAATTCATACGCTACGTACTGTTCGCTGGCGCCATCTCTTAGTGAAACCTGAGAAGATTTTTGTATACACCTGGTACTATTCCTGGCCTTTTCCCAATTATATGGGGTCTGCACTAGTGTGGATTAAGCTCATTTTTATGGCCGGATGCCCTTCTTAACGGCAACCACGAGTGGAGGGATATACTCATTACTGGTGTTTCTTTGGTCGTTGGTAATACGATCTGTTTTATGTAAAAAAAGATCAGTGTTAAGATTAATACAAACACCCAGACACGAAGTTAGAGGAATTAAAAATTCCCGACCCCGATCGAAACCAGGGGCCTCTGAACCAAAGGCTACTACGCTGACCATTCAGTCATGGGACCGCAATATTATCCTGACAACATTAGGCTAGGTTGTACATCAAAGGTGTCATCCAGCTAAAATGGAGCAGTGTAATGCCATTCCAAGTGATGGCAGTAGTAAGGCGGGTTGCAGAGAGACAATGACGCACTGGAGACCGAAGTCTTGACAGCTTAACAAACAATCAATCTGAAATTCGTTGGTCCAATTTAATTACTGCTCATCTGTTTATACCAAGTTTCCTTACTCTAGAAGTTCTCGGAATGTTTGTACAATGACAAAGGACTAATTAACAGCCGGCAGAGAGCTTCTCACCGACAGATCAAGCCTACGAAAGGAAATTAACCTCCCGTTAAGGTGATGGCTGAAGATTACAATCACTCTCTTCCCTCCAAAAGACAGCCTGATCATTTAAAGTATCATATAAAGAGAAATATGGCCAAATCAGAGGAACGCTTCCGCTGTTGTGATTTCTGAACTGTTTGTTTGAATAAACTCACATTGAACTTAGATAAGTGTATAAGGAATATGTTTCTGAAAACAGTGTCCGGCTCCATGGCTGAATGGTTAGCGTACTGGCCTTTGGTCACAGGGGTCCCGGGTTCGATTCCCGGCAGGGTCGGGAAATTTAATCTTAATTGGTTAATTTCGCTGGCACGGGGGGCTGGGAGTATGTGCCATCTTCATTATCATTTCAACCTCATCACGACGCGCAGGTCGTCTACGGACGTCAAATCAAAAGACCTTCATCTGGTGAACCGAACTTGTCCTCGGACACTCCCGGCACTAAACGCCATACAGTATTTGTCCAGTATGGCATTGGATGGAAGTTAAACATGGACAATAACTGCTGCCAGAAAGAGATTTTTGTTACTAGTAGTTCAACGCTGATTTGGGAGATAGTAGGTTTGAGCCCAACTGTCGGCAGCCCTGAATATGGTTTTCCGTGGTTTCCCATTTTCGTACCAGGAAAATGCTGGGACCGTACCTTAATTAAGGCTACGGTAGCTTCCTTCACACTCCTAGGTCTCCCCTATTGTATCGTCGTCATAAGACCTATCTGTGTCAGTGCGACGTAAAGCAAATTTTACGCACAAAAAAAGTTTAACACCGCTAACTCAGATAGGTTTTCGGCGACGGTGGAACAAAGAAATAGATAGATATATGTTTTTATTGGCGTAGTTTAGGCCATTAGGCATTCGTTTACACTAAACCAATAGAAAAGACGACGAGTGGGGAGGAAGCGGCCGTGGTCTTAATTAAGGTACAGTCCCAGCATGTGCCTGGTGTGAAAATGAGAAACCACGGAAAACCATCTTCAGGGCTGCCGACAGCGAGGTTTGAACCCACCAACTCTCGGACCTCCATTACTCGAATTTTCAGTATCTCGAAGTAACTTAAATTTCCCGCCCGTTTGTCCTATTCTTCCACGTATATGTATTTATTTATCTATTGCTCGGAATTCGGTTACATAAATTTCTCGATTTCTCGAAGCAAACATTTCCTCGCTTGAAGCAAAAAAATACTCCGTAACTCGAATTTTGTGCAACATTAACTGTGCAATACGGCATTTGTGGTTTGTGAGAGACAATTAACAAGTAAAGAAAGGTTTACAGTGATGCTGCGACCTAATATGACGGGAACCGAAAAACCAAAACTTGTAGTGATCGGAAAATCGAAGCCTCGCTGTTTTTCGGATGTGAATTAATTACCGGTCAAGTACGAAAGCAACCTCCGAAGTCGCGGATGACAAGCTCCATTTACGAATCTCGGCTGAGTGGTACTGACGAGGAGTTTCAACGTGAAGGGAGGAAAAGTTAACCGTAACAAAGAGAAGAGGCTAACGGATTTTTTTCAAAGGTGTTAACGGAGGTATGTTTCTTGTTTTACTACTGTATGTACTGAATACTGTCTTCTATAAAGTTACTATAATAAGCGTTATAATTGAAGTAATGTCGTACAACAGAGTTTGTATATTTTTAACTACTGTTAAAAATAATGTATTCAGTACAAACCCGTCGATACATATGATTCAATTATGTGTTATACATGGGCAAAGCCAACGGCCGTAGCCGTGTTGAAACGCCGGATCCCGTGAGATTCCGAAGTTAAGCAACATTGGGCGTGGTCAGGAGTTGGATGGGTTGCCACGCGCTGTTGGTGGGGGGGTAAGGGAATGGAGGAGCGGAAAGGAATTGGCCACCCTACCGCACATAAACTCCGGCTCAGGAACACCTCTGCGGAGGTTCGGACCTGCCTTCGGGCAGAATAACCCTTACCTTACCTTACCTACATGCTCAAAAACCGTATTCTCTATATCTCGAAATTTCGATAACTCGAAATAAAATTTAGCTCCCGAGGTGATTCGAGATATCAAGGTTTCACTGTATATCCTGTACTTCTGACGACTCAAGTCTCATTTCCATATCGAAGATAATATTACGTTATCCAGGAAAGTTCTATTACACAGAATGTCAGTTTAAATCTTAAGCCTAATACGAGCTTGCTGTATTCCAATGGATCACGCCCATTTGTCTCGCACATGGAACTTTCCAAGCATTATCACTTAAAGCCGTGGATTAGAGGCTCACACCTTAAGAGACACTTGTGGCGATAAGGGTTCGAAAGTATCCAGAGTTCATAGCTTTACGTGGCTTAAGATCATAGCTGTCGGATTTCCAGTTTTACACTGAGTACAAACCACAGGGAGTGCCATTTCATACCTGAACTCGCACATGCGAAAGTCGGGATTCGAACAGCGACCCCTTTGATTAGAAGGCACTGGATATGACGTTCCGTTATTATGCCCCTCAATCATGGTTCCACACATGAATTTGGTGGAGGGGAAACAAGTAAATTATTAGCTCAAAAACACTGAGGCACATGCAGCCCATTAAAGATCTTGGCTTGTCAAGACGACTGCTCTTCAACCAGACGATCTGCAAATTTTGGAGTACACGTATTCATTGTGATGACTTCTTCAGCCGTATCGCTTGATTTTCTTGATCTGGTCCCCTGCCAATTAAATCAACTGCTTCTCAATCTCAGTTCAACTCACAAGGCATGGTGAACCCTTTTCCAGCCTTTATACTCCAGGGTTAGAAAATCCTAGGACGACCTGGAAATCGAACAAGTGAAATCCAGGTAAATTATAGACAATATCTCTGCACCAGGGCTGGCGATCATTAGCCTTCTTTTCCATTACTCATCGCAGAAAACGGAAGTCCCGACTTTTCGAAGAATGAAGGGAGGGATCGCCGAAAAAATGGTAAAGGCAATAAAGGCGGGAATATGGCTGACCAAGGAAGATTAGATATAAAATATTAATGAGAGAAGTCTGAAACGAATAAGTGCAAGTATATAATGTCAGACTCAGCTGGCGATCCATGGTCACCATTCAAAGCTTACAAAGTGTAAGCCTCTGAAGAATGGATAGCCCATCATTGTTTTCAACTGTTTGAACCAGGTACCTTTCGATTTTTCATATCTGACTTTCGGTGGCTAATCCTTCTGGTATTTCTTTCCAGGACTTTCATTTTCCACCTTCTCTTCCTTACCTTAATTCAATTGGTTAAATGTTAATCTCCTGTACCCAGATTGCGATATCGAATCTTGGCGCAATCGATTAGCAAAACATATTTACTGACATGTTAAAAGACTGTGGGACTGGAGACCGGCAACAGTCCACTGGTAAACAAGCACTGGGAGTTTTCTCCTAAACTCCAATGATTATTATCCACATTACATCATATAACTTCGTCATCTGATATGTCTATACCATTAAACTAGGAAGTTAATTACTTCATCTATACTGAATAGTAAACCTACCAGGTGTATGGATATGTATGATAAGCAGGTACAAGAGGACCGGAGAGGGCGGTAGCAGTCGGCTCCCAGCTAGGTTCTGGGTTCTAATCCCGGCGACAAAACGGGTACCCCTAGTCCGACTCGCTGGCTGAACGGTTAGCGTACTGGCCTTCGGTTCAGAGGGTCCCGGGTTCGATTCCCAGCCGGGTCGGGGATTTTAACCTTAATTGGTTAATTCCAATGGCACGGGGGCTGGGTGTATGTGTTGTTTTCATCATCATTTCATCCTCATCACGACGCGCAGGTCGCCTACAGTCGTCAAATAGAAAGATCTGCACCTGGCGAGCCAAACCCGTCCTGGGATATCCCGGCACTAAAAGCCATACGACATTTCAACGGGTACCTAGCCTCAAAACCACACCGAAACCTAAAGTGAACCCGGGTAGCGTTGAATAAAGGTGTGTGGGCGGGGGGGCTATAGCGTATTAACTACTACTACGCTGACGTATTTGAGCACCAACATAGATGATTTTGCTTGTTTCATCGACTGCGAAAAGCTTTCGATACTGTACGCCATAACGAACTCGTGAACATTCTTCGAGAATTAGGGCTTGATACGCGAGACATCCGTATTATTGGTAATATCTATTGGAACCAGAGTGCTGGCGATCATCGTGTCCCGGAAGAAGTGTCAATTACGGCTCGCCAAGGCTATCTTCTTTCATCAATGCTTCTCAACGTCTATTCAGATTTTTTTTTTCGAGATGCTCTTTACGGATAGGCTCAAGAAATTGTGGTTGACGGAATCATCATAAATACCACCAGGTATGCCAATTACACTGCCCTACTTGCAACCGATCTCCAGAATCCACAGGACTTGTTAAAGACTAAGTGGATGGGTATAAGTAGGAAAGAAGATGGTATTAGAGGTAGTGTCAAAGCAGGAAATAACCGGTTAGCAAGAGTGGCAACAATTTAAATACATGGGATGTCACATTAACGACGACTGGGACCTTGCTCATGAGATCCGATGCAGAACTGAGCAGGCCGGACTTCTTTCCAGAATCTTAGAAAACTTCTGACAAGCCGTGACCTTCCAATTACATTACGGCCACGACTACTCAGGTGCTACATTTTCAGCATCCTACTATACGGCGCTGAGGCATGGACACAAACTAAGACCATGTGCAAGTGAGTGCAAGCATTTGAAATGTGGACGTACTGATGGATGCTGAAAGTACCTTGAGCACCTAAAATGACCAATATAGAAGTTTTGCACCGTATTGTCAAAGAACTATACTGCTAATAATAGGAGTTGGTGTCTGACATTTCTTAGAGGGAGGTCCGTTTACTGTCTGCCCAGGCGGGATAAAGGGAGTGGCTGTGTGGTTACCATGGAAACGAGGGTGGGGCAACTGCGGTTGCCATGGAGATAAAACTTCAGGGCAGCTCGTCTTGCTGGGAGTTGCCAAACCTGTCACTGTCACTGATAAGAACCTGATTGTTTGTATAAAAGTGATCGCAAATGGGACGACACCGCCTGGCTATAGGTAGTCTGCAACAGATCACAGCGGTCAGAATGAAGGAGGGAACAAGTGAGCCGGAAGCGAGGGGTAAGAGCATGTAGAAGGGAATGCTGCAATGTGGCAACATCGTGAAACGGCACGTGCAGTGCTCCTCCCTCCAACCTTACCTGTCAGACGCCAACTTTAGTTAAGTCTAGTATAGAAATTCTCACTACCATAAACAGAAGGAATCTAGAATACTTTGGTCATATGAAGCGGAACAGTAAATACCACCTCGTACAAGTAATACTCTCAAGGGAAAATGAATGGAAAACGTGGTCCGGGGAGAAGTAGGGCATCGTGGCTGGGCAACTTCAGCCAGTGGTTTGTGGTAACGAAGCTTACTCCATTCAGAACAGCTATGAACAAACAACAGATCATGTTACTGATCACCAACGTTCTGCAAGGGCATGGTACATGAATAGGAAGAAAAAATCCCACCTGTCTGAACTGGGACTGAATCCACCAACCTGAGCATAGAAGGCCAGCGCTGCATTGTTTGAGCTACTCTTCCCGGCCCACTGGTTATTTTACTACCCTATTAGCAGTACAATATACTTCATTTAAGACTTCATTTCCTATCCTGTAACTGCCTCTGTACTGTGCCCGACTCATTATCCCCAAGTTCAGGGGTTCAATCCTGGCTAAGGTAGTCAACGACTGTCAAACATCTTGACACTCCACGACATTGTTTGTTGGCACGTTAAAGATCTTTGTTGGCGCCCCCAGTATTACCCAACAAAAATTATCTCAGGCGTAGCATCCGTTCCAGTGGAATCCCGCGTTCGTTGCTATATGTTCTGTTCCACAACACTTCATTTTACTACATTCCATTCTTTCTGTTTTAGATGTATTTATCTTGTACCATTTCTCCAAGATTATGCAGCAGTTTCTCCAAATCACCTGCAGATAACAACAACATCAGCAAATCTCAACAGTTTTCGTTACCTTTCAAAATTTCTGTTTGACTTCCACTACCATATGTTATACAAAATCATTTAAAAGGAGAGGGAGCAAACTGTAATCCTGCCCCACAATTTTAATAACTGTTAAAACTGAAACCTTTAAAATAATTCTCAAGTCATTTCACAATTCAAGATACCCTATGACTGGAAAGAAAATAGGAGACTAATTGATGTCGTGTGGCCTGGTTCTAGTCTTTTTAGCTGACCTCCATGGCAACCCTCGCGCCTGGGCGTGGATGTTTTTGATAATGAAGTAAGGAGAGGGTGAAACTCAGTATCGAATAATACCAACAACACTAAGACATAACGTCGCCATCCGACGGACGAATCGCCATCAACAGCTTCATTTACTCTCACTCCACATGAGCGCTAATGCCAGGTTTGGACTTGAACCCAGGCATTTGGTACGCAATGAAAATGAAAATCCACAGCCTGGTTCCAGTTTCAACCGGGTCAGGAATGGAATCAATCAAGCCCTCATCTAGCGGTGAGGATATGGACTGTACCGTCTGCCGAAACCTGTCGCACTCCTCTGGGACAATGATTAATGACTGACATATAAAATGAAATGAAATGATACTGGAGGGTATTGCTGGAATGGAATGAAAGATGAGAGGAAAAACCACCTCCGCTTAGTCCAGCAAAAATCTCACAGAGTGACTGGGATTTCAACCATGGACCCAGTGTACTACCGCCTGAGGTACAGAGGCTCTTTTGGCACGCAATCTAGTGATTCAAAATTGGTATATCACCACCTCTCCTACTCTACCGGCCAATATTCTGATAGTGAAAACACGTACAATACGCGACTCGTACTTGCAAACCACGGTGTCAAGCCATCATAGCCACAAGGCAGGCAATAGCAGACAGATTTGTGTACAAAATTGTTCAAACTTTCCTCCCAGCAGCGCCATTCCTGATGTTTATCTGTATGCCATTTGTCTCGCAAGTCAAGGAGCATAACTCGAGTAACTTACCCATGACCTTAAAGATTGCTGCGTTATCACACAGAATTCCTGGGAGATAACCCAGTAAGCACGAACCCTACAGATACAGGAAGTGACATCAAAGATAAACTGTGTTCGACTACGCGATCATCGATAATGAACCCTTAATTAAACTTCCAGTAACTTCACAGGGAGAGTTAAATCAGGTTTAACTTTGTAACTCATTCAGTACTATTGTGAAGTCCGGGTCATCGATGAAAATATATGAAATATATTTCTTATGAATGCGGGACGCAATTTTACTATGCAGACTAACCCAATTACCTAGAAAAAGCAAATGTCTTTAGTGTCCTACTGTACTCATATAAACAGTGATTTATTAAAACACAGGCCGGTTCGTGATAGCGCGAGAAGAGTTCCGGCAATAAAAATTCTGGCATTAACAGTTTTATGTGGGTTACGAGGGAACCTGTACGACAGGCTACCAAAAGATGTTATCTGTCTAAGAAAACAATCTGGGGTACACGTAAAACAAATGTAATCTATTTCCTCTTAGTTTTTTACAAACCTGCTATGCTTCATGCCTTTATCATCATCATTAGTAAACAACATTTAAGGGTCTAAAGTATTTTTGTAAGGTTTCATCTTCTTTAAAACGTCCCCCACTACGAGGAGTCAATCCCTTTCCGAACTTTTGTAACAAAGACAGCTAAGTAGAACAAGGATTCCAACTTAGAACCATCCGGTCACCAATTTGGAACAAGGAGCTCTGTAACAATGAACGCATGAATTCGTATCGAAGTCACTGTACTGAGTCTCGGAGGTTCAAACCTAGCATAGGTAGTCTGACATCAGAAGGGTGGGGAAAAGTCCATTCAGAACTCCATATCGTACGATATCCACGTGTACAATTTATCTGGTGATTCCAGACAAAATTAATGAAAACAGAGTTCAGTTACTTTGCCACCCGGTGGAACGACGAATTTGACACGCAGGCAGTCCAAATGGCGTCAAATCAGAATTACTTTACACGGTAGCTGACGTCATCTATTATCATCACTGTAGAGCCTCCGTGGCTCAGGCGGCAGCCTCTCACCGCTGGGTACCGTGGTTCAAATCCCGATCACTCCATGTAAGATTTGTGCTGGACAAAACGGGACAGGTTTTTCTCCGGTTTTCCCTGTCATCTTTCATTCCAGCAAAGCTCTCCAACATCATTTCGTTTTATCTGTCAGCCATTAATCATATTCCCAGGGGAGTGCGACAGGCTTCGGCAGCCGGCACAATTCATTCATTCCATCCCCGACCCGGTCAATGACTGGAAAACAGGTTGTAGGTTTTCACTTCAGTATTTTCATTCGATCAATCTCAAATTTGGCTGAAGTGAAGTCCAAATAATATGTGGAAACAAAATCTACTCCAAGTTTTAGTAGCAAGTGTACACATTAAAAGCAAAGCGATAAAAAGCGGTTGCTCGGCCTTTTAACATGCGCAGTCATTTTAATGGGCTATTAACTTACGGGGTTTGACGACAATGACCAACGTTTTAAAAATAAGAAGCTATATTTCTGGTCAAAAGGTATTGTTCAATTATAAATCGCATTGAACGCTGGTTGATAACTTACACACAACTACCGTAGGTTATGTGATTATTTCATATCTCAAAACTTCTCGTACCATGCTTCTCTTTTCCAACTTTCCAGTTCCATCCTCCTCGGTGCAGTTTTTTAACTTGTCCATCGCGAGACTTCATATACTGTACTTTCAAGCATGCAGTTCTTCATCGGTTTGAAAGCATATCAACTCGCAATTCTTACAAGACGATGTCCAGTGTGAATCATATCGCACGCACTTTTACCTATTTTTCGTACTTCAAAAGACACAAAACTGAACGCAGTAGGGACATTGCACACTTAGAATAATTCCACCACAGAATGTCCAGATCCATTTCTGGCGAGATACAGTGTTTACAATACACTAGTCTTCTAGTATGGGTTAGAACAAATTTCTTACGTTCAATGGCCTGTCTCAGTCCCATCCCTGGCTTTCGGCAACGAAAGGCGTGAAAATGGAAGACTAGGCCGTGTAAACCTAACAATGTACCAACGGGGTTGGAAGAGAAAAAGAGGTGACCAAGGTTGATCGGACAGTAAGGCTGAAAGTGAGGAGCATGGTACCAGTGGAAGCAATGCCAGACTCAGCTAGAGGACTCGTGGCCACCAATAATAATAATAATAATAATAATAATAATAATAATAATAATAATAATAATAATAATTGTTTTACGTCCCACTAACTGCTTTTACGGTTTTCGGAGACGCCGAGGTGCCGGAATTTTGACCCGCAGGAGTTCTATGTGCCAGTAAATCCACCGACACGAGGATAAGTATTTGAGCACCTTCAAATACCACCGGACTGAGCCAGGATCGAACCTGCCAAGCTGGGGTCAGAAGGCCAGCACCTCACCCGTATGAGCCACTCAGGCCGGCCCGGGGTCACCAGATCACGCTCACAAGTTGAGAGCCCCACAGGGTTCCCTCTTCAGGGTATAGGTCAACGGCGGATGTTTCTACACCCCCGCCCACAAGGGAGTCCTTGATTTGACAATAAGACGTTCACTGAGGTGTTAGCAACGCTAGTAATGCCTTCCTTACGCAGCCAGTCAGTGTTATGAATAGTGGGAAGGTGTTGAGTCTGTTGGCGTGGGAACACTTTCTGGCCAAGAGAGGAAAGCAACGGGGAAACTACCTCGCACTCCCGCAGTATGCCTCTTCGGATTAGCGTAGGCTATCTGTAAAAGATTATGGTAGAGATCTTAAGGATCCAACCAGCTTTCTGTCCGAGGACTCTACCATTTCCCACAAGGAGGGCGGCATTATGACAATGAATACCAACTATGGAAGAAAAGAAAACTCTTCATAAATGTCAAACGAAACTGTATGCTTGTAATACAGTAACAAAATGAGAACACGGTGCAGATATGTGTTTTCAGAGCGTTATACAAATTATTAGTAAGCAGTGGCGGCTCGTGGATATCAGCAGTGGGGGGGGCGCGCCTTACTTTCATAATTCCACAAATATCTCAAGTTCTTCAAACCATGTTATCAAGATACACACTTCGAACACTATACGGCGCAATGCATATGCAATTGTTTTGATTATGATGATGATTATTATTATTATTATTATTATTATTATTATTATTATTATCTGCCTGTTAATTACCTGCCTGGTGTGAAAATGGGAAACCACGGAAGACCATTTTCAGGGCTGCCGACAGTGGGGTTCGAACCTACTATCTCCCGAATACTGGATACTGGCCGCACTTAAGCGACTGCAGCTATCGAGCTCGGTTTGTTATACAGTTACGAAAATTAATTTGTCTTTGGAAAGCCTTATTTTCATTGTCATTTTTCTTGGTCTCCGATTTTTTCAACAAGAAGTCTACCACACTCCTTCAGTTCGACTTTCTACTCGATAGAAAGACGTTAGTTCTTTAATATGTTCGACGGTAATCATACTGTACAAAGTGCAAACATAACACTACGCCTACATATATATCACAACCTTCCTTTTCAGTCACCTCACGAGATCATTCATCAACACAAAGCTAAACATCGCGCTCTCCAGTGAGTATGGCCAACATGAGTCAAGTGCGAGGAGACTAGTTACGCTCCTTACTCGTTTCGTTAGTTAATAGTCCTAAAAATTACAAGACTATTTTAAACATATACCGACACATTTAACTCACGTAAGTGCCTGAGTAAAGTAGTTCCTATTTTTAGGAGAGAAATGGCACAAACTGACCCCTGTTAAATAGAAATAAAATCACCAATGTTTCGGGTATGTTGGCTACAACGATAGGCCGCGGCAGAAACGCGCCGGGATCTCCGCTAGAACAGCACAACTCCACTCTGGCTCTGATTGGCTCCCTCAAGGCCAGTCAAGCGAGACTCGGAGTATTTGGTCCGCTATGAGAGAGCGCCCTCCTGCGCCGGGCCAGCAGCGTATCGGGCCGCAGTACAGTACAACTCGCGCCCTTGATTAGAATCTTATAGTAAAATATAAAATATTCCCCTTGTTAACATTTAAGATTAAAATTCCCGAATTTAATGGAACCCCGTGGGGGGCGCGCGCCTTAGCGCCTCCCAAACGAGCCGCCACTGTTAGTAAGTATTGTGGAGGCAGCGATGTCAAAGTTATGTTCAGCTGAGCCCGACACCATTCAAAAATATGGGTATCGAACCATTAGGACCAATTATGGGACCCCGAACAGGGAAAATGCCTTAATGCTGCTTTACCCTCATAGAACTTACCGCGGAGGATAATTATTGTTGTAAATTTAATTCGAAGCCAACATCAAACACACACCGAGCTCGATAGCTGTAGTCGCTTAAGTGCGGCCAGTATCCAGTATTCGGGAGATAGTAGGTTCGAACCCCACTGTCGGCAGCCCTGAAAGTGGTTTTTCGTGGTTTCCCATTTTCACACCAAGCAAATGCTGGGGCTGTACCTTAATTAAGGCCACGGCCGCTTCCTTCCCAGTCCTAGCCCTTCCCTGTCCCATCGTCGCCATAAGACCTATCTGTGTCGGAGCGACGTAAAGAAAAAAAAACATCAAACACAAACATGTGCGGTCCTGAGCATGTACCATCGTCACAGGCTGCCTTATCAGTTTTTAAATTTGTTTTCAATATGCCATATTCTAGATACAAAATATCCTTTATCATGTATTTAGAGGTTTGACTCAGATTTTAGTTAAGGATTTCGCAAGTACAGCCCTTGTTGCTGCCTTGGCCGGTTAAATATTCGACATCACTGTAGGATCATGCCTGGACTTTCCCACCCGGATTTCCAGGAAAAGTGCAAAAAAACACCCCCGCCCCGCCGTAATAACTTACGGTAAACTCTACCTCAAACGTTACACCGAGGGTATATGCACTTCACGACACAGAAACTGTGGGCGAAAATCCGCAGGACTCTTTCACTTCTCTAATACAGCCCTGATCGTGTGCCGAGTCACTACAGTACCTAGGTTATGTACGCAACGTGCATGTACGGAGGGGGGGGGGGGGGAAGAGATACAACAGCCTGGCCAAATACAAGGATGAGGAGGAATACTGGCCAGAGAGGAGACTGGAATTGAAGGGGTTAGGAAGCAAAATAAATATATAGTGAAAATGTAATATTCGCCACGGTTGGTCTGAGAATTTGCGTATCTCCTTTAAGTGAGGAGGCATTTTTCTTTCCTCTCCAATCTGGAGAAAATGTAATAATTATCTCTACTACCTCATTTGTAAAAAAAAAAAAAGCCAATTTTTCCGTCCAATTCGGTAAAATGTTTGTTGTTCATTTTTTAATTTCACTTTCACACAGGTTATTTTTATTAGAATTTGTCAACTATTGAAGATATTTGCATGACATTTTTCATTTTATTTATACGAATGACACGCACAAGGCTATTTCCTTTGACACAAGTAATTTAACGTTTTTAAATAATTAGCTGTGTCAAAATTACAGAAATTGATATGAGAGATAACATTAGGAAAAAATATCTGTTGTAAAACAATGAGAGTTCCAGAATTTATCTAGAAAAAATCTGGAGCTTCAGCTGTATTTATGCTGACTAGCGAGTAACTACTGAACTAAATAAGTAATGGTAAACAAAGCACGAACAGCCTACAAAACAAATCAAATACACAGGCATCCATGCCTATACAGGAAACAAAACATTTAAGCTTTCCCAATAAGTCGGCTGTCAGCCTCGTCAGATTAAAGCAGTTATGTCCTATTGATTTTGCAGCTTGTGGTAAAATGTTTTACTGAAGATAACATGGAAACGATAAACTTGTGCCGATAGACAGCTGTTGCTCGACTGATTCATTGTAGCAATGAGCTGGACAGTTTGAAAAAAAAAAAAATAATCCTAAATTCTAGAGTATGCTGTTCTAACAACTCTTTAAAATATTCTAGTAAACGAATCGTACAAATATGAATGTATGTAGTGCAAACCCCATTTAGCTGCAAAAGACTAATATGCAAATTTGACGAAAATTTTTGCAGGCAATTACAAGTATCGTTTAAGCCTGAACATTATTTCACGAACAAATGTACGTTAAGCATGCACAATTTAGTTAAATTAACATTAGTAGTAGCCGAGCAATGAAAATTTGAACTTTATTAAATTTAAGTCAGTGAAAGTTGTATCTCCCCTTTAAAAGAGACACCAGGGTATAGACATTTTTTCTCTCACCCGCAACTGACACGAGTCTTCTTGCATTTCACCCTAAAAATGGACGTGCGGTCTGTATGACCGTAAGATAAAAAGTGAACTACAACATGGTGAAGTGTCCTAAATAAGATACAAAATCACAAAAGTTGATGTTATTCTGAAGCCAAAAGAAGTATCCATTTTTTTTAAATAGTCAATTAAGTAATCTTTACTTAAACACAATAACTTGAGCCTAAAAACCCCAAAAATAATGCATCATATTTTGGACTGAAAATTCTAAAACTGATGGTTTTCTAAAAATGCACATAGGATTTCCATGTAAATGCTGTAGATAGCAACTTATGGTCTTAAAAATGAGACATGGGGTGCTAAAATCATACACTACTGTAACATTATAATCTTAAAATTGAAGCCTATCTTAAGAAAAAACTAGGTTATCTGATTATTTTTCTGCTACTGGTTTTTACGTCCTACTAACTACTTCGACGATTTTCGCAGACGCCGAGGTGCCGAAATTTTGTCCCGCAGGACTTCTTTTCCGTGCCAGTAAATCTACCGACACGAGGCTGACGTATTTGAGCACCTTTAAATACCACCGGACTGAGTCAGGATCGAACCTGCCAAGTTGGGAGTCAGAAGGCTAGCACCTCAATAGTCTGAGCCATTCAGCCCGGCTATCTGATCCTTAACGTACTACCAGTATCTACAGGGTGCAGAAAAACTGTTTCGTAAATTAAGGGAGTGTTAGAAGGTACAAATACAAGTATTTTGAATATAAGAACAATAGGTCTATAGATACAAATGCAACTACGGGTGAACGAATTTAATGTGGAAGTTAAAACAATAATATTAATATGAACAGGTCTCTTTGCAGTAATTAGATTTGCAAGCATAAAACCACTGTTTACTGTCAAAGGAAAAATAATAGTATGGGTTTTGATAGTTAAGAGAGGCGTTAATAACAAATTTGGCGTTGATTCCCTTTGTTAATAGTTGATCCTCCAGAAAAACACTGACATTAAGCGGTCACTGAGACCTCGCGACCATGTTACAAATAATCTACTGTGCGTCCATTGTTAAGCGTTAAGCACTCGTAAACCACTTGACTCCACCGTTCCATTATTTTATTTCCCCAGCAATTACCTGGTGTGACAATGGGAAACCGCAGAAAACCATCTTCATGGCTGCCGAATGCAAGCTGATAGTTACTTAACTCAAACCACGCAGCCGCTGGCTCGGTCGTTCCATTATTGGAGCATGAGTACAGATTCCCGCTCTTCGTTTGTTTCTCATGGACATTTAAAAATGAGGTACTGCATTGTTACAATATCCATTCTTCATGTCTATGCCAGTTATGCGACATAGTAATTGCATAAGAACCTTTTATTTTGCTGTGAAGTTAATAGTTTATCACACGTATGGCGTCTAGAAAAGGCTAAGTCATTTTCTCATTGATTAAGAATGGTTTTTATAGACTATTGGTATTGTAAAATATGATTTACCATAACCTAAAAATATGATGTATTAGACGCATGTTCCAATACTGGAAGAGTGGGATCAGGAGGGGAGACGATATTTTACCGGTTAGCCTATATTTATATGCAGGTTGTGTCTTGTAGACAGCGTCTGTCCTGGAGGAAACAAACTCATCACCTTGGACCTCCAGAAAACCATTACTTTCGGATGAGGGATAAGGCATAAGACAACTTTGAGCATCTTACCGGCAACTAGTTCAGAGAAATTTCAGGGGCAGAAGTAAAGATAATTGTTGATTGTAAAATACATAAGGAAGAGGTTGTGGTTTGTGATTGGAGCAGTTGCCATCTAAGTGGGAACTGAAATATTCCGGGAGTCAAGACGGACGCAGATGAACCTCGTAGGAGCAGCAGGAATGCAGGGACAGTTTCTGTTGTAACAGCGACGCAGAGCCACCCTTATGGGGGGGCAAGAAGAACGCAGAGGCACTTTCGAAAAGTATCAAAAATGCAAAGCCACTTCCTTGGAGCATTACGTGTACAAAACATGGTTCCGAGATATACTGAGTAGTTCAGGTAATGGAGTAAGAAGAGAAGTAAGACCTCAGGGAAAAGCAACGAGGAAATGGAAGCGAACAGACAATGAGGAAGGGAAGTTTAGGGTGTGAGAACATCACGCCTTCATGGACGAGGATAAGACTTCAGTTCGGCTTCTTGAATTGCTTCTGATAACGAAGTGATGGAAACTACTGTAAATTTTACAAACGAATATGTCCTTAAAAAAGGGGGGGGGGGGGGGGTAACACGTTCTCCAGACAACTGTTTCTTTATTTCTTTTAGGAGTTATGTCCGAACAGGTACGACAAATTTACGAAAGATCGTACTTAAATGGTATCAACCAAGATTCTGCAAATAATAAGTTGGATTATAGTAAATAAGAAAGTGGTTAAAAACTAACAGAAGGATTATCTTATAACAAAAATAAAGTTCTAAGAAAAGTAACGGGTACAAGATTTTGTCGAAACCCCTTTACCCATCTGGTCCCACTGTTCCATTATTGAAATATCTGTGCACTTCTGAAAGACTATTGTAAAAAAAATAAAAAGTGGACTGTGACAAGTTTATAGGGTCAATATGAACATGGTAAAGAGGAATCTGTCTTTTGCCCAAAAATGGAAAGATAGGGTCAAATGGGTTAACGCCAACCGACTGGGCTGGTATATGAGAGATTCGCCCTTGCATACAAGAACTACAATGGACGTTCGACCGTAGCTCGTTATTAAAGTATGAAGGCTTTCACGGCCGGTGCCAATATAATAATCTTCCGGACTATTCTGAAGTGGTCCACTCCTCTCATTCCTTCCAGACGTTTCGATTACTGCTGCGGTAGTAATTTTCTGTGGCGTCGTCTAGCCAGCAGGATAAAGGAGAGAGTACCTAGACAACGCCACAGAAAATGACTACCGCAGCAGTAATCGAAAAGTATGGAAGGAATAAGAGGAGTGGACCACGGCAGAATAGCCCGCAAGATTTTTATTATAACGTAGCTCGTAAGTCATTTCCTCAGGAGTTCACATTCAAAAACACTAGCAAAACTGTGGGAGTGTTCTTCGCAGAACATCTATTGTGAACCAATGCGTATGACGGACAAAACACGTGCTCACCAGGAAGTTCCAAGATGAGTCTGCTCCGGATGTTGCACTGATAAAGACTTCCTTTCTGAGAATAGCATCGCACTCGTATTGAATAAACTTGCAAAATGCAACTGAGGCTACCAGTATCTTATCGCTTTTGAACATATCTCCGCTGTGGGCAAGTATGTCATTCCTAAATAGGGGGCGGATGTTGTAGAAATGTCATCTTCTATTCCCCTTGCAAAAGGACGTTTCTCAGTAGTATACAAATTCATTTTACGATATAACAAACTAAAATAATACGTTTTTATTTTGTATTTTTTGCCTATTTGAGATGAACAGTCATAATGTCAACTTCCAGAAGGGTTTAGGTACAATATATAGCCTTTTGGAAATAGCCTCCGTGGCTCAGGCGGCAGCGCGCCGGCCTCTCACCGCTGGGTTCCGTGGTTCAAATCCCGGTCACTCCATGTGAGATTTGTGCTGGACAAAGCGGAGGCAGGACAGGTTTTTCTCCGGGCACTCCGAATTTCCCTGTCATATTACATTCCAGCAACACTCTCCAATATCATTTCATTTCATCTGTCATTCATTAATCATTGCCCCAGAGGAGTGCGACAGGCTTCGGCAGCCGGCACAATTCCAATCCTCGCCGCTAGACGGGGCTTCATTCATTCCATTCCTGACCCGGTCGAATGACTGGAAACAGGCTGTGGATTTTCATTTTCATATAGCCTTTTGAAAAATGCTTAGATCATTTTCGAATTATTTTTTTAATTTATGCATGTATGATAAAAGGTCTACAAGTGACAGCATAAAAATTGTACATTTTTCTTACGTATAGTTCAATTTGCTAAATATCTTTCATAACCAAGCAATTACAAGTAATAAATCTCATTGTAGACTGACAGCAGTTGTTGGTGACTAAGAAATTGCAACGAAGGGAGGTGTGTGGGTTTTATTATTATTATTATTATTTTTAATTTTTTTTTTTGCATCGCATCGACACACGATGGGATAGGAAAGGGTTAGGAGTGGAAAGGAAGTGAACGTGGCCTTAAGGCACAGCCTGGTGTGAAAATGGGAAACCACAGGAGACAATCTTCAGGGCTGCCGACAGTGGGGTTCAAACCCACTATCTCCCGAATGCAAGCTCAAAGCTGCGCGACCCAAATCGCACGGCCACTTGCACGGTAAGGAAGGATTTATACGTTTGATTTTGTGGAAGTCGAACCTGCGACTCAGGATAATGCGAGTAAGGAGACCCGAACTTGAACACGGAATCTATAATCTATAACAATAACCAATTAGACGATCTTGAAGAGTATTAGAGTATTAGATTCGCTCCAGTGACTTATCTACGATACGTATCTCAAGGAAAGGGAGACAAAGTCTGGTGTATTTTCTTTACCTTAAAAGACTATACGCATCTATAAGTTACGTAGTCTTATTTTGTGAAGGAAAAAAAAAAAGAAGAATGAATGAATGCATGGTATTGTTATGAGTTTCTAGCATAGGCACTTTTCTCAGAAACAATTATATAGATATAAATCAAGTCTGTTGTAGATATCCCACAGGGTTCGTAACTACATGGAAGGTGAACTATATTTTGATAGTTAAAATTAAGCCTGGTAAGATATTACATGTGAGAAACGTAGAATACCATGCACACATTCTTGTTTTGAGCGACTACACAATTTGTTCTAACGTAAGGTAACGTAAGGGACTAGTAAGGAAGTAGTCTTAGGCCCGTATTTACCAACGCGAGTAAAAGCTCTTATCTTGGTTTAAAGCTACAAAACAACGAGAAAACCGTTACATTTGTATTCACCAACAACAGTATCACAGATAACGGTTATTATCTTGGTTTAAAATTTTACCGGAGTAAGGTTGGCCGGTAACACGTGGAATCTAAATTTAACAGCCTTTCACGATGGCAGCCCGTGGACGACTGGAATATTTAACTGAAAGAGAAAATCAGAGCGACGAGTAATATAACCAAGATTATGCAATAAAACGGCATTAGTGGATAAAAAACGCGCTACTTTGAAGACTACGATGACATTGATTTTGAAACATATTTTAGATTATCTACAGCTTCGACATTGTCAGTGTTATCCATGATAGAACATAACATGATTTCTCAACACGTCCTACGATTAATTCTTGATTATAACTTGTATCTTGTACGGTACACAACTGAACGACTTTTTAATGAAGAACTGAGGAACACTGCCTTATTTTTTAGTGAAATATACAATGTGTAGGCTATATTTTTTCTTATTCTCAGAGGATGTCAATGCTTTCTGCCACCAAATTCAATAACAATTAATTCTCTTGGAAAGACATATTAGGTTTCCTTCTTCGATTCTGGCCAATAGCGGCCATAATTTACGATAAATTATTATTTGCAAACCCCGAATGAAATCAAAACTTGTTTACATTTCGATAGTGGCGGCAGCAGGTATTAATATTTGTTTTCCGTGTGTCAGTATGGAAAATTTAAGGTTCAAATTCAGATTGAATCGGAAACTTAGTTTTCGTAAACCAAGATAATTTCTTTGGTGAAGTGAACGTTATCCGAGATAATGACATTATCCGAGTTTCGGAAATGTAAAAAAAAAAAAAACCAGCAAAATTGACGTTGGTGACTATAGGCCTTAGACTTGAAGCAAGTTCCAGAATTTGAATTAACAGAAAATGTAAACGATTACCGATTGCGATTCGTGATTGTGTGTGTGGAAACCGTCTGATGTATAAGTGCCTTGAGGTATCAGTTTCAGAGTGAGCACTTCTTGTTAATTGGGACTTACATGTAAGTAGTCTCAGATGCTCAAAGATGAAAATTACAGGAAATATCGATCGATCGTGTTATACACACGCATACTATCTCTTACCCAGATGCCCTAGGTTCGATTACCGGCTCGTCCAAGGATTGAGAGTTGAAACAGTGTTCTCTCATTCTCGTGAACTCAGCTGAGGATGTGGCACTCTAGCACGCCTATCTAGAGGCAACTGGCTGGGAAGAAGTCGTATTGGTCGACCAACGCCTTTAATGGGCTGTAGTCTATGTCATGGTTTGTTTGTTCGTTTGTTTGTAAGACGTGAAAGTTTGACAGCGACAACCTTAGGTAAATCTCACCTTCCGTCAACTATAAAGTATCGTCACACAGACACAAGATAGGTCTTACGGCGACGATGGGATAGCAAAGGGCTAAGACTGGGAAGGAAGCGACCGTGGCCTTAATTGAGGTACAGACCCAGTATTTGCCTTCAGGGCTGCCGACAATGGGATTCGAACCCACTATCTCCCGAATGCAGGCTGACAGCAACGTGCCCCAAACCACGAAGCCACTCGCTCGGTCATTTTGAAGTACACTACATATTAACACCAAGATTTCTCTGAACTTCATGGCATTAAAACTTCCTACATAAAGAAAAACCTATATTCTTTCATGCGGGGAATTGTGTGGCCTTATCGGCTTTTTTTCATCAAATCTCAATCATGGCTTATTCAGCCTACGTTAGAAATTAATGAATATAATTATCCGTTATTTGTACAAATTTCACGAGTAACAGCGAAGGACACTGCCTACTGTTAGAAACATTCTAACCTTAGTCACGAGAAGTCCGTAACCATTAGTTACGCGTTGTCCATGGCAGAGTTGGGAAGTAATTGAGTAGAAGTAACCTAATTACTTGTAAGTAACGAATATACTTTTTAGCAATGTTCACATAAAATGATTGCTTTTTACAAAACGTATTTTTTGTTCGTAATTTAAGTCTTGAATAGAAAGTTATAACCGTTATATTCCAGCAATCATTACGTTATAGTAATCAATATAAATCGCATGGAAGCAGAAACGACAAAAAAATAAGTGATTACGATGATAACCTTCATCAGTTCTGTTACAGCAAGCCAGTAGATTCACCAGTGCTGGATAAGGTACCTTCTTACTTCCAAAAACATTAAACTTATCCTACAATATCCATCACTGTTGGGGATGTTCTTAAAATTAAACGCATTCCTTTAAATGTCCCTGTTAGGCGTACTTTTAACGAATGCAAAGATTGTTTAGCGATTATCTTGTTGTTGTTGTTGTTGTTGTTGTTGTTGTTTGAGTCATCTGTCCTTCGACTAGTTTGATGCAGCTCTCCAAGCTAAGCTACACTTCCCCCAAAACCAACTGAACAAATCCTGGGTGTCTTTAGATGTCTACTATCATTTTATTCCTTCTCGTCAAATTTAAGCAAATCGATCTCCTCTCAGCAATTCAATTAAATCTCCCTTTTCATTCGTGATTTGATCTACCCATCTCACCTTCAGCATTCTTCTGTAACACCGTATTTCAAAAGGTTCTATTCAATTTCTTTCTGAGCTAGTTATCGTCCATAACTCACTTCCAGACAATGCCATGCTCGATACGAAAATCTTAAAAAGAAACATCTTTCAAATTTCTATATCAATGTTCGAAGCGAGCAAATTTCTTAAGGAAGGCCTTCCTTGTCTGTGCTAGTCTGCATTTTATGTCCTCGTAACTTCGCCATCGTTAGTTATTTTACTACCCAAGTAACAATATTCATTTCTTCCTATAAGACTTCACTTCCTATTTTAATATTTCCTGCATCACCAGAGTTCGTTAGAGCGCACTTCATTACTTTTGTTTTGTACTTACTGTATTTTCTTCTTGTACTACTTCCAAGACTCTCTCCATACCATTCAGCAATTTCTCCAAATCTTCTGCAGAATAAAAATAACATCTCTGGCATATCTTAGGGTTTTGATTTCCTCTCCTTTTGCTAAAATTTTATAAATTCAGTCTATCATTCAATCCTCTTAGTTTCTTGACAACTGGTAACATTTCGCCGTTCTGTAGGCCTATACCGCTGCGGTACAGCGGCTAGTTTTGACTAGCTCTACATTCGGCAGACGGAGCGGCTGGTCCCATCTGACGGCTGTCCTGAGAAAGGTTTTCCGTGTTTTTCTATTATCCCACACTAAGGTGAATCCCGGGACAGTTCATTACAGGCCACGGCCTCACCCACCTCAACTTCTCCGTATATCACATCACCAATACAAATCTCCTTGGCCTGAGAGACGGTGTAATCGTCTAGGAGGCCCGCCCTTCCCTGTCCGGGTGCGAAATGAAACTCTCTGCCCCCACCTCTCCGTTCTGAATGATGATTTCAATTCCATACTTGAAGGCGAAAATAACTGTTGTACCGTATGTTTGGAGGATATAACACATAGGACTCAAAATGCACTTCGACTAAGTAAACTTTCTAATACAGTTACGGTATTGTATTTTCAATAATACACCTACAACTAATCTACCAATCAATGAATGGGCTCTCCAGCGAGCGATTGAATAGTCGAGGGAAATTACAGCATGCTACTAGTCCATTCTTTGCCCACGATTCTAGTAACGCTTTATTCAACATAGTAATCAAATCTGTTTTCTCCGAACGCAATTCAGCACTCACGGATTACTGAGCAATCAAATGTACAGACATTTCGAGCCCTTTAATTTAAACTTTGAACGAACTCAAAGGTGGGACGAAGACCCATGTCCCTAATACACAGTGTATTACGGGCCTGTTGAACGCTTGTGCCTAGTCTTACATTGTACTGCACCGAACAATATATTTGCCAGACTGTGTTCATATTTGTGCGATGAATTTCCAAAAATACACCAATAAGCTGAATCAAGTAACTATGTACTTACAAGATTAACTGCACGGAAACTTAACGTTGCACGAAGACTTTCCTTCGCTTCCTCAAAAGTAAACCACAATATCATGGCTATTATCATACGTTGTAAAAGCAACAATCTAAATACTTATGAATCTGAGTAACGCTAAGTTGAAGAGTTATTAAGCTACTGATTTGAAGAACGATGATTAGATTCTGGTATATCTACATCGAACCAACTTGCTTTCACAGTATGATTGGATAGAGCCTTTACTTCTCTGAACCGAAGGCCAGTGCGACAGCCACGGGTTGCCAAGTAGTTGTACATCATCTTAAATGATCACTACTTCCACCTCAACACATATATTCTATACTCCGTACGGCTCTACTTCTAAATTGACGTTTTAGCAGATTTTGGCTCTGTGTGGTAGTTATGCGCTGAAGCATAGACGTCCAACCAATCCCAAGCTGCCATTCATATCGATTTATATCGGCAGAGCACGATCTCGAAACTTAGTTGGCAACTCTAATATTTACATTCGCCACGTGGTTAACCTATCTCGCTCAGCGTGTTTGGTATTCGGTACGGTTCGCGATCTTTTGCATTTTCCTTCAATATTTAGTGTGTTTTTCATATTGTTGGAGGGTTCCAGTGACTCTGAGATCAGTAGAGTGTTCCCTTTGTAGGCCATAACCTCCTTTCTGTGCCAGCCATTAGCCGTTAATGATGTGTTATTTCCTCATTCTCTTTTATTGTTAATAATATATTGTCTTATAGTGCCAGATATTGTTAGAAAGTGTAGTTCTTGTGAATTTGTTTTCAATCCATATTCATTCGCTTTTCTGAGTACTGTATCACAATTCAAAAGGGCTGTTTACCGCGGTCATATTGCATCAGCTGTTCTCACAGGCGTAGCGCGCTGACAACAGAGGGAAGGCGATGCTCATTTGTTTTGCGAAACTTCAATTTAGAAGTAAGGCCGTGCGGAGTATAGACCTTGTCCTAAATAACTGCGTACATCTGAACACATTACTACAGCTATCACAATAACAACTACACCGATTAAGCCTTTACGGAGGGTAGTCCCAGTTAAGCTTGGACGATTTTGACGTACATTTTGTCCTAGGTGATTCCTTTTCCCCAGACCCGGTTGTGCTCGATGTGATAGCCATGGGCGCAGACTATTGCCCTACATCTCAATTTTCACTGTAGGAGACTTCGACGGAATACAGAAGAGTAATATTGCCCCATACCTCCTTGCACATTTTCCAAAGACTCCCAATAGTGGCGTGACGTCTAGAAGAAAGGCCTATTTCCAGGAGACCAAAGGCACAGAAATCGATCGGCGAGGCATCCGGGGATTTGACAGAGATGTCACTAAATGGTGTGACACGGACACCCGTCTCTGCTTCTTTTCTCTCGTAGTAGGTGACATGATCTGGCAGTACGACTGTATGCTTTATCCATGTCGATCCTAATATCTGAAGCATCCTCACCGTACAACCGAGGGATATCTTCGTCAAAATAGGGGTCCACGACATTCTTCTGGAGGAAGTAGGTAGCATTGATCTTCACATTTTTAGGTACTTTTGAGGATTCTGAGTTTACTGGGTACAATATTCTGCCACTACCATGAATCAAACAATAATAATGCTTTAAACTACAGGTCGATAACTGTCAGGTTCTGTACAGTAGACATCACTTTTAGCCGTTTTCTAATGTCACACTAAAACATCGAAGGTTTTCGGCGAAGCAAGAATAGGAAAGTGATAGGGATTGAGATGGTAGCGGCCATGGACTTAATTGAAGTACACCACCAGCATTTGCCTGGTGTGGAGACAGGAAACTATGGAAAATCATCTTCAGGCCTTTTGGCGGTGGGATTTGAACCCAACATAGCTCGAATGCAAGCTCACAGCTACACGACCCAAAGAGCACAGCCAATTCGTTCGGTATCATCATCATCATCATCATCTTTAAAACACTGTAATATTTGCATGGGAAATGTTGACGCCTACGTATTTCATTGATCTAGATTGTACGAAGCTACCTAATAAAATTGTACAATACATACGCCTATTATTTTAAAATACTTTAAAGAAAAATTGGCGTAAGGGCAGCGTAGGGCCGAAATAACTCCTTGCGTTTCCAAATATTATATTAAGGAATGATAACATATAGGCTAGTACGACTACACGATTCCTGTAAGATACACCCAGCCATAGTAATAGTTTTCTCACATAATGTACGATCCATATACAGTATAATGAAGAAATATACCAATATGACGTGCCAGAATTTTTCTCAGAGGAAAGATTCTTTGACGTGTCAATGTTTCAATGGGCGAAGTTTTTTGCATGTCAGCATTTTCCAATGGCAACAGATTATGCCGCGATTCAATTCTGCAGCCTTAAGCATAGAAGCCGTGCGTCTCAACCAACGTTTTATACATACATACATACATACATACATACATACATACATACATACATACATACATACATACATACATACATACATACAGTACATACAGTACATACATACATTTTAGACTATTATGTCTTTCAGCGTTCAGTCTGCAAGCCTCCATGAATTAACTAAGCGTCTCCACAATCCTCTACTTGCCATTAGCTGTACAGCCTTGTCCCGTTCCATACCTCCTATCTTTAAATCATTAAAACAGGAATCTAACCATTGTCACCTTGATCTCTCTCTGCTTCTCTTGCCCTCCATGACCAATCTATTATTCTCTTCTGTAGCCTAATTTTCTTCACTACTTCATCCATATGCCTTTGTTAGCAAGACCTAGTGTTTACAGTGCACTATGTCTTCGGGTATGGGCTAGAGCAATTTTGTTACTTTCATAGATCTGTCTCTGTCTTATCCTTGGCTTTGACAATATGAAAGTGACTGAGGTATGAGTGATGCTAGTAATGCCAATCCTCCTAGAGCCAGTCCCTCCTATGAATGGAGTGAAAATGTTGCTCATAGGGTCGGTTGGCGCATGCATTTCAGTGGGCTTGGCAGACCGATATGTAATAGCAACTTCTGGCTCGGTGAGGAAAACAACAGAAAACTACCTCATTCCTCATTTCCCTAGTACGCCTCTTCAGTGATGCCTAGGCCATCTATGACAGCTGATGGCAGAGCTGTTGAGGATCCAACCAGCCTTAGGGCTGAAGACTGAACATACACACTTCATCCATAGAGTTTATTCTTATCTTAGCCTTTATCTCCTCATTCTGAATACCATTCTGGCATTGTTCCCACCTGTTTGTATCAGCAATCATTCGCGCCACCTTTATGCTTATTACGTCCAGCTTATTCATAAGATATCCTAAGTCAACTCATCTTTCACTACCACACCGTAAAATCTGTCTGAAAACAAATCTATATGACGAAACTTTCGTCCGAGAATTGGGTTATTTCTTACAGAATACCATCAGTAACAACTGCGAACTTGTAGCTTTGCTACACCTTGATTCAATTTCACTTATATTACCATCCTGGGATAATTCTCCCTGTGGGTGGGGGCGGTAGAATAACATCCAAGGTATCCCCTGCCTGTCGTAAGGTAAGGTAAGGGTGTATTCTGCCTGAAGGCAGGTCCGAACCTCCGCAGAGGTGTGCCTGAGCCGGAGTTTACGTACGGTAGGGTGGCCAGTTCCTTTCCGCTTCTCCATTTCCTTACCCCCACCAACAGCGCGTGGCAACCCATCCAACTCTTGACCACGCCCAATGTTGCTTAACTTCGGAGATCTCACGGGATCCGGTGTTTCAACAGGCTACGGCCGTTAGAAGCGACTAAATAGGGCCCCAGGGGCTCTGAACTTTGGAGCGTGGGCTGGCAACCACGGGGCCCTTAGCCGAGTCTTGGTACTGCTTCCAGTTACTTGTGCCAGACTCCCCACTTTCATCTATTCTATCCGACCTCCCTTGGTCTGCTCTCATTCTTTTCCGACCCCGACGGTATTACAGCACTCGAGGCCTAGCGAGTCTCATTTTCACGCCTTTCGCGGTCCTTGTCTTTCTTTGGCCGATACCTTCATTTTTCGAAGTGTCGGATCCTTTCCATTTTATCCTCTGATAAGTGTTATGTAGAGGATGGTTGCCTAGTAGTACTTCCTCTTAAAACAATAATTACCGCCACCACCACTTCTGGAAGAATAAACATCGAAGTATTTGAAATGATCCATCTGTTCCAGCTTTGTATTCCCGATCTGACAATCTCATTTCGTGTCTTCGACCTGATATCACTGTAGTCTTAGAAATAATAATGTTCATATCATACACGTACTTTTTCGAGATTCTAGTTATTGGAAAGTGCCGTTATTTTTTAATTTCATTTCATCACCTGCTTGTTTAACGTCGCACTAATACACAGATGTACAGGTTTTCGATCACAGTGGGACGGAAAAGGACTAAGAATGGTATGAATACACCACTCCCAAATACAATCTCATTACACGATTCTTACCACAAAGCCAGCTCGCGGCAACTTTTTTTTTTTGCATAAAAGAATCTGCAAAACTATTGTGCGAATATTTATTTACCCTCCACTACTATCGTCGGGTCAGCAATGACCCGATCGACTTTCATGGTGTTATATCTTTGTGCAGTTTACTTTTACATTGCTGTGGCCGCAGGTATTCCTATTTTATTGTTTCCTTTATCAGTTACTAACAGAATTCGGTCTCAGCAAGTTGTGATTTGAGCTGGAGAAATACATCGAGTCACGAATGACCCGAGGACAGTGTTAACGTACTTGTTAATTCATTTCTAATTGGATGTTAAACCGAATGTTTGTGCAATGATTAATAAACATATAGTGAGTGGCTTAATGACCTTAGTGATGGTGAAAGTGTGTTTAGTGAACATGATACTGAGAGTGAACAAGAAATACAGGATGAAGATGCTGATGATATAACACAGTTACTTCCTGGACCCAGTAATTCTCGCTAGAGTGAAGATCTTCCAGAACAACGAACTCCTCCTATATGCCCCAAACGGACCGATGAACAGGATTCTGGGAGTTACGTCCTGTGACAAAAGTTATTAGATCATCCAAAGGGATAAATGTTTACAGCAAAAATCGTTTCAAATGGAGCACTGCAACTCAAAACTAGACAGCATTCTTCAGGAAAAGTATGTGCTCAAACCGAGAAGAAAAAGATGCTTTTAAAAATGAATTGGTTCATAGAGAAAGGGCTTCAGTCCAATTTAGCTAACTGTTTGAGAAGTCAAGAAAATCTATCTGGACATTTTACTATCATAATAGAAATGTAAAAATTGTTACGATTAAATAAAGAATGCATATTAGGATTCCTCTGAACATATTTCATGAATATTTATCATTAGATGAATTATACAGATTTTTTTAAAATCTTGTGGACTGATGACCTTTCTTTATAAAAGAGGTTTACAACTGAGTAGCATAAAAGTAGGGCTTCAGTCCGGACCGATGCCCTTACTTTACAAAACGCTTACATTCCAATCACAATGTTGTTGTTGTTGTTGTTTGAGTCATCAGACCATAGACTGGTTTGATGCAGCTCTCCATGCCACCCTATCCTGTGCTAACCTGTTAATTTCTACATAACTATTGCATCCTACATCTGCTCTAATCTGCTTGCCATATTCATATCTTGGTCTACCCCTACCGTTCTTACCACCTACACTTCCTTCATAAACCAACTGAACAAGTCCTGGGTGTCTTAAGATGTGTCCTATCATTCTATCTCTTCTTCTCGTCAAATTTAGCCAAATCGATCTCCTGTCACCAATTCGATTCACTATCTCTTCATTCGTGATTCGATTCGATCTATCCATCTCACCTTCAGCATTCTTCTGTAACACCACATTTCAAATGCTTCTATTCTCTTTCTTTCTGAGCTAGTTATCGTCCATGTTTCACATCCAATCAATGCCACGCTCCACACGAAAGTCTTCAAAAACATCTTTCTAATTGCTATATCAATGTTTGAAGTGAGGAAATTTCTTTTCTTAAGAAAGCTCTTCCTTGCTTGTGCTAGTCTGCATCTTATGTCCTCCTTACTTCTGCCATCGTTAGTTATTTTACTACCCAAGTAACAATATTCATCTACTTCCTTTAAGACTTCATTTCCTAATCTAATATTTCCTGCATCACCTGCCTTCGTTCGACTGCACTCCATTACTTTTGTTTTGGACTTATTTATTTTCATCTTGTACTCCTTACCCAAAACGTCGTCCATACCATTCAGCAGCTTCTCGAGATCCTCTACAGTCTCAGATAAAATAACAATATCATCAGCAAATCTCAAGGTTTTGATTTCCTCTCCCTGAATTATGATTCCCTTTCCAAATTCCTCTTTGATTTCCTTTACTGCCTGTTCTATGTAAACATTGAAAAGGAGGGGAGACAAACTGCAGCCTTGCCTCACTCCTTTCTGGATTGCTGCTTCTTTTTCAAAGCCCTCGATTCTTATCACTGCAGACTGATTTCTATACAATCACAATATCACAGCGAAGGAGAGGCTGGACTGATCTCTTTTTCTTTATAAAACGATGTGATGACCATTCAAGATGAGAAATTCAAACTCAATTTGGAAAAAAATGTGACTTTCTTTATGATCCAATTCAAATGACTTAACATTAGCGAGACACTTCATCAGGCTTCACTTTCATTCAAGACTATGCTGAATATATATCTGTGTTGTAAAAGTTACAACAATAATAACAGGAAGAGAACTGCCCACTGCGTTTAGCAGTTACAGGTGAGAAGATTATTGACGAAAGAGTTTGGGTTTCATTGTATTGGATGATTGCGGTTTAATTGAAAGACCTTTCGTATTGTTGGTCTGTCATAGAAATGTTTGTGCGCGAATGAATTCTAGAGTACTGTAAGTGCATTAATTCACAAAGTGGTCTTCAACGGCTTCGTGTGAGGACAACTGTAAAGAAGTGCTGCAACTTCACAATAAATAAAAATTGGACGGTACTTTCTCACCTATTTACCTCACTGGAAAATGATGTCTTCTATAACATTAAAGAAATATTAGGACCCATGTTACAACAGTTGTAGGGTAATAATTCTGCAATACTTCCTCTATTTGTTTTTTGGGTTTCACACAGTGAAATATTTCGGGTCATACTAGACCCGAGGATAGTGTTAATGTCAAAAAACCCATGATAGTAACCAAGGGTTAACAATGTTGCAATTCTTACGGGTCAATATTTAAATAAGAACAAAACCGTATATGTTCATAATTCGGCATTTGAAAGGCTAAATGATGCCCACAATACCACGTCACTGAGGCCGATCTGTCCGAATGAAAACACGACCCCATGTCAGCTGAACCGTACTAGAGATAAGAGATAAGTAGACTACGCATACCGATTACGGTAGTTTCCGTTACCCCACCACATAAAACAATAATGATCCTGAACCAGTTTCGAGCAACGCTGGGTCAGGTATGACGTCAATGCCCATGTGAGGCGCGCTCTCCGCATCTTGGTTCTTTCTTTACAGAAACCATATTAGGACACAGATAATTCAAAAAATTAACGTCTGAAACAATATATATCAATAAATACATTAATTTTAAGAAAATGGTCTTCAGTTAGATACACACGTACGCATTTCGCTAAGCAGGGTAGCTAACAAGGTAGTTAGAGTATTCTACGTACCTTGGGTAGCTAAGCGTGTTACGAGAAACCTCTCGCACAATGACTCCAAACACAAAATAGTAGATACGAATAACGTAGTGTTTTGCTAAGATTTACCGGTTCAACTCAGCTCAATGAGCACACACCATACAAACCTAGCTGCACATAATAGAAAATGTCAGAGACCACACACACCACAATAACACGATAGGCCGTGTGAGAGAGGTGATTCTGATAACTACGGCATCCAAAATAAAAACTAGTAAACACTTTCTTCTATTGGATCATAGCTTGTGAGATATGTAGGCGATCACGAGACTTTTAGCTGTATCAGGCACTGTTTACACTAACTTGCACCAGCTAGCCTCCACCGATCAACTCGAGACCTTTTTCCGATCACGACAGTAAAGATCTGCCAGACGTAGGGACTATGTAATTTTCCCTCCTTTCTTGGTCTCTTTCTTCTTTATTCGTTGTCTTTCTCTTTTTGCTATTTGCTTTACATCGCACCGACACAGATAGGTCTTACGGCGACGATGGGTTAGGAAAGGCTCAGGAATGGGAAGGAAGCGGGCGTGGCCTTAAGGTACAGCCCCAGAATTTGCCTGGAGTGAAAATGGGAAACCACGGAAAGCCATCTTCAGGGCTGCCGACAGTGGGGTTCAAACCCACTATCTCCCGGATGCACATTGTCTTTCTAGTCCATACAATAGAATTAGAATAGAATGGAACAGTCCTATCCCGTAGTTCCGGATTTCCTGAAACTGCGGAGAGAGCATTCGGTTCTCGATATGTCTAAGTATAACAGTCTAACTTTTACTAACTCTCCATTTATCACAATCCCCTGGTAATCCCTTGAAATATAGCGGAACCTCGATATCTCGAATCACCTCGAGAGCTAAATTTTATTTCGAGTTATCGAAATTTCGAGATATAGAGAATACCGTGTTTTAGCAACTACAGTATAACATAACTGAATTGTGTGTGTCTACGGGCTTATACTGCATACGTTATTTTTTAACACTACTCAAAAATATAAGAACAAACTCTATTTTACCACATCGCGTTAATTAAAATCCTTATTGTAGTAACTTTTTAGAAGACAGGATACAGAACACCGTAGTGAAACAAGAAAATACCTCCGTTAACACCTTCGGAAAAAATCCATTAGTCTCTTTTGTTTGTTACGGTTAACCCTCCTTTCACGTTGAAACTTATTGTCAATACCATTAAGCCGAGATTCGTAAATGGAGCTTGTCATAGATTGTGAGCAACTGCAAAATGACCTCGATAATGTTGGGAGATGGACAGTAGGCAATGGTATGATGATAAATGGGGATAAAAGTCAGGTTGTGAGTTTCACAAATAGGAAAAGTCCTCTCAGTTTTAATTACTGCGTTGATGGGGTGAAAGTTCCCTTTGGGGATCATTGTAAATACCTGGGTATAAATATAAGGAAAGATCTTCATTGGCGTAATCACATAAATACGATTGTAAATAAAGGGTACAGATCTCTGCACGTGGTTATGAGAGTATTTAGGGGTTGTAGTAAGGATGTAAAGGAGAGAGGATATTTGTCTCTGGTGAGACCTCAACTTGAGTATGGTTCCAGTGTATGGCATCCTCACCAGGATTAGCCTACTTGATTCAGGAACTGGAAAAAATCTAAAGAAAAGCTGCTCGATTTGTTCTGGGCGATTTTCGACAAAAGAGTAGCGTTACAAAAATGTTGCACAAAGTTTGGGCTGGGAAGACTTGGTAAAAAGGAGACGAGCTGCTCGACTAAGTGGTATGTTCCGAGCTGTCAGTGGAGAGATGGCGTGGGAGGACATCAGTAGACGAATAAGTTTGGATGGTGTCTTTAAAAGTAGGAAAGATCACAATATGAAGATAAAGTTGGAATTCAAGAGGACAAATTGGGGCAAATATTCGTTTATAGGAAGGGGAGTTAGGGATTGGAATAACTTACCAAGGGAGATATTCAATAAATTTCCAATTTCTTGGCAATCATTTAAGAAAAGGCTATGAAAACAACAGATAGGGAATCTGCCACCTGGGCGACTGCCCTATATGCAGATCAGTATTGATTGATTGATTGACTGATCCGCGACTTCGGGGGTCGCTTTCGTAAGTGACCGGTAATTCAAACCCGAGAAACAGCGCGGCTTCGCCGATTTTCCGACCACTAGCAGTTCCCTTTTCTTTACTTGTAAGCTGTTCCTCACAAACCACAAATGCTGTATTGCACACTTAATGTTGCACAAAATTCGAGTTTCAGAGTATTTTTTGCTTCAAGGGAGGAAATGTTTGCTTCGAGAAATCGAGAAATTCGAGTAACCGAATTTCGAGTAATAGAGAAATAAATGCTCGTGAAGAAGAGGACAAACAGCCGGGAAATTTAAGTTTCTTCGAGATACTGAATATTCGAGTAATGGAGGTTAAGAGATATCGAAGATTAACTGTACTCTATCCACTCCTCGTTCCTTATGTTTTCTCTGTTACTACTTATGTTTGCTTTACAAATTTCGTTTATTCCCTTCCATACTTTCTTGGTTTCATTATGTTTAAAACATCTCTTTAACAATTTTACCTCTTTCAGATTAGAGCAGATGTAGGATGCAATAGTTACGTAGAAATGAAAAGGCTAGCACAGGATAGGGTGGCATGGAGGGCTGCATCAAACCAGTCTATGGACTGATGACTCAAACACAACACACACCTCTTTAGCCTGCCAATTCTTTCTATTTTCACTCACCGAGCTTCTCTTGTTGCAGTTTTGTTAAACGACCTCTTGCTCATACAACCAGTAAATTTGTAGGTGTTAAAGTCAATCTTTGTCATGGTGGTGCACACAGTTTAGGGCTTAACTGCCATTACTTAGATCTAGGATTATAAAGGAGTCCCGGAACGGAATTGGGCTAGGACTGGGTGTGCGGAGCATGACAACCTAAGTGTGATAGCCCCTGAGCTTCCTTGTTGAATACATTATCAGCATTCCTCCACGAATGTGTAGAACTAGTTCACTGCAGTAGTTTGATGCACACGTCCTATGCAAATGTGATGCAAAATGCGATGGCTTCAGTAACTAGTCGTAGAATAACTTGCTATTTATGTATCAGTAATGAGGCTGTAACAATTTGTAGAATGCAACGTGACTCCTTACCGCAACAAGTTTTCTATCTTGTGAGCAATTCAGGTTGAAGTGTCTGTAATCAAATTAATCACGAGTTATCTTAACTATAAATGGTATATGCACCTTTATCATTAGACGAATTTATCAGCCCTAAAGGTAAATGTCACCAAGAACGTAACGTCTCATTGAGTGTCTAAAGAAAAACACAGACACAAATAGCCAGAAGCATCTAATTAAATCTTTACCAATAACCCCTGAGTTCGGGGGAGGTGGGGAGGGGGAGGGCAAGTCATCACGTCGACAGCCGACTTGGTGAGGAAGAAGATCAAGAATATCAATGCTAAATAATGGTTCTACGGCTCCTTAGAGCGCCAAAAGCATGCATATAATAATAATAATAATAATAATAATAATAATAATAATAATAATAATAATAATAATAATAATAATAATAATAATAATAATAATAGCCTTTCTTCGTGGATGAAAGTAAATTTCCATGTGTTTACTTATTCTCATTAGCAATTTATCAGTTCACGCTTTTTATCTTATGTTCAGTGATCTGTAGATTACCCCTTGATATAGATCATTATCATCATCGCAAACATGCGAGTCGTAAGAGGAGTAATAAAAAAATTATCGTCCAGTGTAAGCCTTTCATCACACGATTAGCGGTAAGTAGTGCCCGCATTTGTATGTATATCAAAGTGCGAAAAAATGTACGTAACAACGCAGTATCAGCAAAACACATAGCGGTAATTAAATATGTAACATTCATAAAATATGTTAATAAATATGTAATATTCATAAAATACGTAATAGTATTAATGCACCAAATTTACAGTTAAAAAATGTTCGTATATTTCTAATCGTGACGCTCAGTGTGTCACCAAGTACTTCCCCATTTTTCCCATTGTGATGTTTTGGCACTGATTCTATAAAATTCTCTTATAGGCCGCGAAGGACAGTGTAGTGTTTTTCCCAGAAATTGTCGTCAGCTTGGTGGCAGTACTGAGTAGCTGGGCGGGGAATACGTAAAAAATGAATCTGATAAAATTTCAATTTATTCTGGTCAGGCACTAACAATATCGAACAGGTAAATATTAACTACAATAGTGTAATCACTAATAAAACAACAGAGTATTTTGAACTTCTCGTGTTCTACTGCTTGTTAATAATCACGTAACACGGGGGCTTAACCCATTCGGTTGCTGTGGAGTGCCATACGGGTTTGTGACGTCGCGCGGAACCGACACCGCTCACGCACGACTCTACGTGACACCCAAGCTAAACATTTCAACTCCGATGTAACTGATGCGATTATGCTGACAATAATGTAGATTCATCATTTAAATAAACTATTTTACAGTATTTGCATTTTAATTTGGAACACCCAATGCAGCAAATACGTATTAATATTATGTAACTAGCACATAGCAAGTTTATGCTAGCCGGGCGGTCTGTAAAAACGGCTCACCGGTGCGCCCATTTAAAAGATCTTCGGGAGAACACTGCGAGTGGTTCAAAATCTCAACAAGTCACCGGTCCATATTTAAAAAATGAAAATAGCTCGGCGAAATTTCTTCCAGGGGCTCTTCTTGGTCGCCACTAATGATCTTGCAAACAGATTAGAGAGCTTGAATAACTTCTATATCGTTTCAAGACTGTATCCCAGATTCTGAAGAAAGATTATTGCTGTTTTATGCGGTTAAATCACTCGGATCTACCGTATTTCATAAAAGGGTTATAAATCGGAATTTTAAAAACAACTTCAGCATATGAATTATATTCTATACGGGATGAAATTCGCCAATTATTTTACTGCAGAATGAAAAACGAGCAGACAAATATTTATATAAATGTTACATACTTCACATAATATGTAATATTACCAAGAATGTGTAAAATTAAACACAGGTATAACCATATCGGAACCACAATTCGCCGACATGTTTAATTTTCAGTTGTTTACAAGTAAAGGAATGGAATATGTAACCGCATAAGAATCCCGGCCCTAGTGATTAAGTTAAGATAGAGTTCATCTCGAACGTATGGTGGCCCAAGTTCTTCTTTTCAAGGATAATACTGTATTATCTGTCAAACAGAATCACGATGACTTAAGCCCGAAGGTACACAAAAACCATCAATCGTTAATACTTTTAAATATGAATATTGTTTGGAAGATTTACTCCCATGTGGATGAAAATAAAGACCATTCCAGTGTTTCCAGATAGAGACATTAGGAGTGGTTAAGATTGCATTCAAATCCAGGGACGAAGAATACCTACAACTCCGATGAGGCAGAAAAATTCAGAAAATTAAGATCACCGAATCCCTATTAAAACTTGAAATTAATTTAAAAAAAACAATCAGCAATAACGCGAGTTCACGACGTGAAGGCAATTATTTTCCCAGTAAAACGCAAAGGGAAAGAAAAGCACCGGAAGATGAAAAAATACTTATCAGCAATATATGAATTATCAGGTCACCTGATTGAGAATGACTGACTTTCCGGAAAAGACTTACAGTTAGGACTAACTAGCTCGTGTACTACACATCAAGTCTTGAGACAATTTAATTTCATAAGTTCGTCGAAGTAGGGTTATTTTCTTTTCGACATAAATATTTTTTTGAAAACATTCCTTTGAACGCTATTTATTCCGGGCGTCTACCTAAGAATATTTTTTGCCCCTACTTTGCACCATATGTTATGAACCTACGTGTATTTGGAAAAATTGCGGAAGTGTAAATTGTTGAATGTGAGCAAAGGAACATTAAGGACGACACAAACACCCAGTCCCCAGGCCAAGGATATTAACCATGTACAATTAAAAACCCCTGACCTGGCCGGGAATCGAACCCGGGGCTGTCGGGTGACAGGTGGACGCGTTGCCCCCTACACCGCGGAGCCGGACTTGAAACGAATTACTCAATGAGACTGCCTTCGATTCAGAGGACCCAGGATTAAATTCCCGACCGAGTAGGAGACATTTTTAGCCGCGATTGGTTTAGTTCTCTGGTTCGAGGACTGGGTGTTTTGTATCAAAACCCACTTCTCTATCTACATACAGCACACCACACTAACAACCACCAGGGAAACGCGCAATGATAACTACATCCTTCAACACAGGGAAGGTCATCCTGAGGTAAAACACGTCCAATTTGCTACACAGATCGCACCCGTGAACCCACCAGGGCGGGGAAAAGTGCCAGGAGATGATTTGTTTTACATGTATAACGACTGTCATTTAAAACCTGATATATATTTTAGCCTCGCCCACCAAGTCTTTAGAGTGTTCTTCCGTCCGGAGCTTGTTCTTCGGATTCTCCTACTTCCTGAAGAATCCGAGCCACCTAATCTCTCTAACAGAGTCAGTTACGTTTAAATTATTTTCAGTAATTTTCAGTATTTTCAGTAATTTTACGTAAATGAAACGACTGAGTTCACAAAATACTCAATATAATTCCAATTTTCAAAGCTCATTCTATTATAGTTTGAGTACTACTGGTTGTCTAACAATCACCAGACTACTACTGAACGGAATAAGTACTATAAATCTCAAATAGAAAAACTGTGAGCAGTTTTTCTTCTTTTCTCCAAGTTATGCAACATTATGTTATCCGTGCTGTCCGGAAATTGTGGCTGTGTTTCAACCTATCGTGTGCGAGCCTAGAAGAAAGAGGTTGGCCAAGTTTGCAGTCAGTGCCGAAATGTGACCTTGCCAACCTGCAGAAGCAGTAACTCCTGTTATATGAGGAACTCCTTCAATAAACACAGGTATAAGCATGATCACAAAGCGTTCAATAAAGAGAACATTGAGAAATTGATCTTCACTATGCATTTACCACACTTGAGAGATCTTGACAGACGTCTTCCGAGACAATGTAAGATCAAACAGCCTTGGCCATGCTCGAAGAGTTCGGCATTTTCTCGCGCAATAGCACTAGTTCAGTAGCAAATAAAGTACCTAAGGAGAGTAATGTTTGCAAAAATGGTGCCCGAGAGAAAAAGCCACGAATACAAGACCTAACATTACGTACAAAATGTCTTCGGACATTATTAATGAATGATTATGATAATATGTAACAAGCCTATGTCTAGTTAAGATACGAGATTACATTTCCAATAAGGTAAGGTAAGGGTGTATTCTGCCAAAGACAGGTCCGAACCTCCGCAGAGGTGTGCCTGAACCGGAGTTTACGTGCGGTAGGGTGGCCAGTTCCTTTCCGCTCCTCCAGTCTCTTACCCCCAACAACAGCGCGCGGTAACTCATCCAAATCTTGACCACGCTCAATGTTGCTTAACTTCGGAGATCTCAAGGGATCCGGTGTTTCAACACGGCTACGGCCGTGGCGGTCCACACCGTCACACTGATTGTAAGGTGCCAAGGGACCAGGCGAGGTGTGCCAACTGCCAAGACAGCCACGCCGCCTCATTCCCTGGCTCCCCTTTTTTGAAACAGGCAGTTAAAGTTCATTACAAACGTGCTCAACATCTACACCCACATAACAAACCTCCTCCACTTCTAAGTCTCACTATTCCACCACCCTCGAACCCCGATCCTTAAATAATAATAATTAAGATTCAAGATAAAACTTGAATAACAGCTTTTTACAGTAGTAAACTATTTCTACGAACTGAAATATTTCTAAATAATCGAAAATAGTCAGAAGACTGATAGTGTGCAAACCAAATTAACATGACAAGTTACGAGGAATGGGTAAAAGTAAGAGTGAAGAATAATAATGGATAACAGTAAAATAAAAACTACCGGAATGGACATTAAAACCAAGAGACTATCATAACTATACTGCTAAAAATAAGAGTTAGTGTCTGACATTTCTTAGTGGGAGGTCCGTTTACTGCCTGCCGAGGCGGGATAAAGGGAGTGGCTGTGTGGCTGCCATGGAAACGAGGGTGGTTGCCATGGAGATAAAACTTCAGGGCAGCTCGTCTTGCTGGGAGTTGCCAAACCTGTCACTGTCACTGATAAGAACCTGATCGCAAATGGGACGACAGCGCCTGGCTAGGTAGTCTACAACAGATCACAGCGGTCAGAATGAAGGAGGGAACAAGTGAGTCGGAAGCGAGGGGTAAGAGCATGTAGAAAGGAATGCTGGAATATGGCAACATCGTAAAATGGCACGTGCAGTGCTCCTCCCTCCAACCTTACCTGTCAGGCACCAACTTTAGTTAAGTCTAGTATAGTAGACCTATTCCAGGCCGTGAAAAACGCAAACATATCAGTTTCAAACAGAACTCCGTTTTACATTTCTGATTCAAACAATAGCTGCCCCAGTAGTTTGCAAAATGAAGACTAGCACAATGTGGAGATTGCGAAATCTGAACAATTTAATTCCTAACAGGAGATTTTATGTAGGATGGCAAATAAAGAAAACGGTAGCACGCCACGCCAAGATACATCCAGGAATATTAAAATGATGTCAAACGAGATAATGGATGAAAAAAAAACATCGTTTTCAATATTGTTTAAAGAAATCCCCAATTGACTGTTTAAAAATATGTCATTTACATGACGACCGGAAGTATATAAGCTTAAGGGTCACATCCAACCAGCACACAATCAATCACCATATTATATTATCCAATAAGAGTAGATGTTATGAATGAAGAAGTCAGACCAATTAAAGCAACAAACAATGTATTCAATACGTACAAATATGCTATTGAGGCACAGGCTATGGCTTACACAAATACAAAAAAACATTAATACAAAAAGTATTCACAAAACATTAGTTTATACACGATGGGAACTACTTTAAAAAGTGCATTCTTTTCTGTGTCTTGTTACACAACTGTCATCGTTCCTTAATGAGGATGAACAACATCCAGCCTATTCTTGAGGGCAATATGAGGATGATGAGCTTGTTTTCTTGCAGAGTTTGTTTTATCGTAAAATACATTTTCCTTTCAATGAGATTTAAAAGTGAATATTTAGAAACTTGTGCAATAGACTATTCCAGTCGGATTATAAATGATTAAAAAACATGTAAGGTAAGGGTGTATTCTGCCCGAAGGCAGGTCAGGTCCGAACCTCCACAGAGGTGTGCCTGAGCTGGAGTTTAAGTACGGTAGGGTAGCCAGTTCCTTTCCGTTCCTCCATTCCCTTACGCCCCCCCCCCCCCCTCTTCAACTGCGCGTGGCAACCCATCCAAATCTTGACCACGCCCAACGTTGCTTAACATCGGAGATCTCACGGGATCCGGTGTTTCAACACGGCTACGGCCGTTGGCAAAAAAAAAAAAAAAAAAAAAAACAAACCGTGGAATATTGAATACATTCCTCCACATAAGACATAGCGCCAGGAAAGACATCTGACCGTAAAAAAAAGGCTTAATCCATACTCTTGCATTCGGGAGATAGAGGGTTCGAACCCCAGATGGTGGAGTCACACTGGACATTCAGAACCGTATCAACATAGCAAGGGGTGCCTTAGCACAACACAGCAGATCTGAACAACTTCGCCGGAGCACCAAGTTACAGATATTTGACAGCAATGTCAAATCGGTGCTGCTGTATGGGTGAAAATCATGAAAAGTGACCAAAAGATTGAGCAACATATTAGGGACATGATGACCAACTTAGATACCTAACATCCAGCTCTGGGAAATAATCAACCGAAAAACAATACGGGATCAGATCAAGAAGGGGGAACGGAAGTGGACTGGGCACATCCTGAGGCAAGACGAAGGATCAGTAATTACAAAGCAGGTTCTTGAATGGAATGAGCAAGGCCGGAGGAAGCGCGATAGACCCTGAATGGCCTGGAGGAGATCAACGGATCAAGAACTGGCTGCAGTCAACATGACATGACAAGAGAGTTCGCACAGAATAGAGCACGGTGGAGGATCTCCGTGGAGACCCTACGTTCCACCGGGAATTAAGGATGATTGATTGAATGATTATAGTTTTAGGTCAATATCTTGAAATAAAACCTAGTTAGTGATGCGACTGTTTGCACCGACAGGGTTTGTGCAAAATTTAATGAAATTCAACCCAGCGGTTTAGACGTGATGTTTCGGAAGACAGTCATCAGCTCACTTTTATGGAGGGATATTTTAATATTATTATGGGGATCGTGCTGAACCAATGATAAAGTCACGCACGACTCCCAGTACGAATGCCCCAGGCTCAAACTCCAGTGATGTACGGTGAGATTTTCAATAGTGACAATACGGGGCGAGAGAAAGGGCATCCATCCTTTTAAAGAATACACTGGATCTTTCTCTTTGTTATCCTCGCAACCCTAGGAGGGCACGTATTCCTGCTCAGATCTCATTACCCCCTGTGGATGGGGGACGAAGATGCAGAATACAGCCACGAAATTCCCTGCATGTCGTAAGCGGCGATTAAAAGGAGCCCCAGAGAATCTCAACTTGGGAGCGTGGGTTGGCCACCACAGGGCCCTTAGCTGAGTCCTGGCATTGCTTCCACTTACTGTACTTGTGCCAGGCTCCCTTGGCCAACTCTTGTTCTTTTCCGACCCCGACAGTGTTAGAGCATTCGAGGCCGAGGGAGTCTCATTTTCACGTTGTCTTTCTTTGTGCGGTACTTCATTTTTCGGAGTGTCGGATCTCTTTTTCGCTCCCTCTACGCCCTGTGCGTGGGGGACGCAGACAAAGAATACACCCACGGTATCCCCTGCCTGTCGTAAAAGGTGACTAAGAGGGGCGACCAAGGGATTGAATTAGAACCATGAGAATACTAATTGTGATTAGTACCATTACGTGCGTAACACCATGGGTCGACGTTACTTGCGACTAGTATCACCTTGCGAGGAAAACCATGGGTCTACCGAGCTCGATAGCTGCAGTCGCTTACAATAAGTGCGGCCAGTATCCAGTCGGGAAATAGTGGGTTCAAGCCCCACTGTCGGCAGCCATGAAGATGGTTTTCCATGGTTTCCCATTTTCACACCAGGCAAATGCTGGGACTGTGCCTTAATTAGGTCACGGCAGCTTCCCTCCCACTCCTAGTCCATTCCAGTCGCCGTAAGACCTAACTGTGTCGGCGCGACGTAAAGCAACTTGTGAAAAAAAAAACACATGGCTCTACATTACATAGCAGCAGTACCATTATGCGAGAAACATTACGGGTCTGGGCGTTGCTTGTGGTGTCACCGTGTGTATTCCACTGGTCGGTTCCACTGTGTCAGAATGTGCCTATGAGTAGTATCACTTCACTGAATTGAACTGAATTGAATTGAATTTATTGATCATGATTTACATGCCACTGAGACTGAAAAGCCCCTTTATGTAGCGTCTTCTTATAATACAATGCAGATTTTTGAAAACAGTAACTACATTTTTATAATATTAAACTAAACAAGAAACTTAAAAAAAAAATGAAAATATAGATACCAAATCCAGTAAGGTTAAGACATACATTATATAATAAGTAAGAAAGTAAATCATTAAGCCCTTCTGTTATTTTGGACTACATGGGTTTAAAGAATATAAAGCTAAAGCAGAGAAACAATTTTCTTCGAAATATACATATTCCTGATTGTTCGACACAAGAATGCCTGATCTCAGCCTCTTGCGTACTCCTCCAGAAAGATAGATGTTAAGAACTGCTTTAGTTGGGTACAGTTAGTGTTACTTGCGAAACGGTGAAGATTAAAGATGTTAAAGATACGTGATGCAGTGCAAACAAAGGATTTGTTAAATTTAGTGGTACGATGAAGGGGAATTTGAAGGGTGGTTTTTGTAAACCTATTATCTCTGTTATGTACCGACTCCATAGGTTTAAATGCATTATAAAGGTAGGATGGTGTCTTCAGTTTGAGAATTTTCTGCGTAGCAACAGCTACTGAGATTTCCCGACGTTCATGGAGTTTCAACCATTGTAGCTGTATGTAATAGGGTGTTATGTGTTCATCACGCCTGGCATTTGTAACGTAACGAACACATGCGTTTTGTACCCTCTGTAGTTGTATGTTCAAAGTTTCAGATAAGTCGTTGTATACGACTGAACCATAGTCAATTATTGGAAATATAAGACTTTGAACAAGTAGTTTTCGCATGAAAGGTGGTGTACATGACACGTTACGTTTCAAAATATGCATGGATGACAACTTTTCGGATTACATTTGACGTATGATCAGACCAGGATAAGGTTCTGTCGAAAATTAGACCTAGATTGTTAACGGTGTCACTATAATGAATATCTGTCTCTAGAATTTTTATTGCTGGGAGGGATTTGAGGTCAACAGTTTCCAGGAGTTTTGTGTAACCTATGCAAATAAGCTGGGTCTTAGCCACATTTAATTGGAGGTTATGATTTCATGAGAAACACTATGAGCAGTGTTGCCAACTTAGCGGATTTTCCTCTAAATTTGGCGGAATTAGAAGACTGTCGGCGGAGAAAAATATCATTTAGCGGACAGCGGATTTTTTGGAGGAATTCTAGATTTATTATAGCGGAATTTAGAGTTTTATACATTTTACGTTTTTTAAAATTTGTACTCCAGTCTGTCTCCGAACTATTCCGTATTTCTTGTCAGGTGCTAGCAGTCACATGAGGAAAACATGTTACTGTATTTGGATTTGATGTTATGAGATCATGGTACCATAAATTTGTAATGCGTGGGGAAAGGGTACTTATTTCTTAGTTGACGAATGACGACAAATAATGAAACTGTGAGAGAGTAGCAATTATATATATATATGCTATGAAGGAAGACCGTTTAGTGAACGGGCTGTTTTGTGTGCGGCCCTTGAGGTAGAGGATTCATCTACAGTAGTTTGCACCCGTCAGTAAAACGCCTACAAGTTTTAGCTCGCAGGCAGGGGGTTAATCCCAGTGAAACTCACAAATCAGGTGAGTGCAGACATTTACTTTTAAAATTATTATTATTATTATTATTATTATTATTAGAGATCGGATTTCTTGGCGGAATTTTAGCGGATTTTTTGTATCATTTAGCGGATCTTGAAAATATAGTTGGCAACACTGACTATGAGTCTACATTGCCTGTGATTAGTGCCACTATGTGAGAAACACCACGGGTTTGGCTGGCGCCCGTGATTAGTACCACTATGTGAGTAATTATCGTGTAATGTCGTTGCACTTCGCACCATTAGATGCCGATGACATTGCTGTTAGGTCCCTTTAAACAACAAACATCGTCAAAATTATTATCATCATCATCATCATCACATCTCATTGCAATGATTTTTACTGACGTGACTAACTACCAACAAATACAGCAGAAACAATACGCGACACTCAGCAAGATATCGACGGACAGCTATTAGAGCTCTCTCTAGCGGGTAGACCTGAGAACTACTGATTCTGTCATAAGAACACGTGTATTTGTGTGTGAAGTTTTTGGTGTTATTTGTGCGTTTTCAGTGAGTTGACATGATTAAATAGTAGCGTGTGTCATTCATTCCTTGACATCTCCTCTCAACATGAGGGGAAAGGTATGTGCTGTGTTTGGCTGCCGTAACTATGAAATAGAGAGGAAAGCGCGGTCTTTCTTTCGCTTCCCTCGTGGAAAGAAAACGTAAGTAATATTGTGTTTGCATATATATTCTTCCAGTGACAGATTTTTATAGTACTTCATAATCTTCTGACCTGCTCGACCCATATTTTAACTGGCTTAAAATATAATACGCATATTTTATTGTATAGTGCAGCAGTTAACCTTCAATACCAATGTGTTGTTGTAGGTGTGTTCTGTGGGTTTTGAAATGTCACAGAAGTGATTTGGATAAGGTGTACAAGAAAGAAGGGACGTTATGCTTATATAAGAATTATGGACTTTATGCTTATATAAGAATTATAAGATCTGTTCACATCATTTCCAGACCAGCGACTTTAAAAATCCTCGACTATACAGCTAATGGTATGTTACATTTTTACTCTAATTGTACGTAAACATTCCTCAAAGCATCACTATCGACAACATTTTCATACTTTTCTTTCTTTTATCCCTCTTCTCAGATTAAAGCCGGGATTTTATAAATTTTCTGTCTGTTAATAGGCTTCATGTTTAAGAGAAAAATTGTCCAGCTTTTAAATGTTAATTCATTGCATCATGTGTGTAAGGAATGTGCCGATATTTTTATTGACAAGTGTCTTAATGTGATGATACAATGTTTTTAATGAGAAAAAAAGATAAATCTAACCGTGAAAGTTCAGGCAGGAATGCTAAAGCAAAGAAAGTAATGCTTAAATGAAAGATCAAACCATTTCACGGCAGTCCATTTCACATCTTGTTTATATGTCTAATTTCAGTCTTTAAATAATAACCTTTTAAATAATTCTTCATTCATTTATCCAGAATTGCTTTAGCAACTTCAAAGTTAATATCTCAATACTTTCTTTCTAGACGTAATTTATTTATCTATTTTCGTATATGCATTTCCATTGATATTTGAATTTAGCGCGACTTTTCAGGTCAACTCACTAGGAGCGCCACCGTCGAATTGTCTCCCATTTTAACAAGGTTAAATCCGTAAGTGTCGCGTATTGTCTACTGTAATTGATACCAAGAACACAGCTACCACAAAAAAAAAAAAAAAGTTCAAACAACAGGTCGCACGTGCCGCTAAGAAGAGGGTAGGGTTGCGATTAAGATCGCTCCTTGTGATGGGTTGTTGAAGACTGACAAAGACAGCGAATCCCATGAGAGTATCTACCGTATGTGGAGCGGAAATGTCACTGAATGTCAACACTTGCACAGACATCTACTAGGTCATGGTTGCTGATCAGCACTGGGAACTTGTCGATTCATCAAAACAACGGTAGTGCATTGTCAGTGTTCGCACGCCTCAAGCAGGTCACTGCTCGCAACTGCGGAAGGCAAGCTCGAGTTATTCAAACAACGGCCGTTAACACAAGTGAAGATAACGCGACTACAGACGTATCAGGAAATAACCTGTCTATAGTGCGTACGTATGCCTTTGCTGGCAGGACCTAGTGTTTACAGTGCACTATGTCTTCTGGTATGGGCTAGAGCAATTTAGTTACTTTCATTGATCTGTCTCTGTCTTTTCCTTTGCTTTGACAATATGCAAGTGACTGAGGTATGAGCGATACTAGTAATGCCATTCCTTCTGCAGCCAGTCCCTGCTATGAATGGTGTGAAAATGTTGCTCATAGGGTCGGTTGGTGCATGCATTTCAGTGGGCTTGGCAGACCGATATATAATAGCAACTTCTGGCTCGGTGAAGAAAGCAACGGGAAACTACCTCTCCTCATTTCCATAGTACGTCTCTTCAGTGATGCCTAGGCCATCTTAGCTGATGGCAGAGCTGTTGAGAATCCAACCAGCCTTAGGGCTGAAGACTGAACATACATACAGTGCGTTCGTGGACTAAACAGTCTCTTCAAGCGCCGGACATTCCGATTAATAATAATAATAATAATAATAATAATAATAATTTCTAGCCGGGTGCAGTCCTTGTAAGGCAGACCCTCCGATGAGGGTGGGAGACATCTGCCATGTGTAGGTAACTGCGTGTTATTGTGATGGAGGATAGTGTTACGTGTGGTGTGTGAGTTGCAGGGATGTTTGGGACAGCACAAACACCCAGCCCCCGGGCCACTGGAATTAACCAATGAAGGTTCAAATCCCCGACCCGGCCGCGAATCGAACCCGGGACCCTCTGAACCGAAGGCCAGTACGCTGACCATTCAGCCAACGAGTCGGACAATAATAATAATAATAATAATAATAATAATAATAATAATAATAATAATTATAATAATAATAATAATCATCCGGGCTCGAAAAACCCCATGCGTCAGGTCTCCATGGCGAGTGGAAATACGAGTCTGACGCCTAGCTTATTGTGAAATTGATATTCCTAATTTTTACCTAGTAGTACTTTGATTTTATGAGGGATAAAAATGAAAGCCTACAACCTGTTTTCCAGTCTTTGACCGGGTCAGGGATGTAATGAATGAACCATATATAGGCTATTACAATGGGGTCGTCACACCCAAGGTGATTTATTAATGATTCATAAATGCTATGAAATGATAATGGCGAGTGTTGCTGGAATGAAAGATGACAGGGAAAATCGGAGTACCCAGAGAAAAACCTGTCCCGCCTCCGCTTTGTCCATCACAAATCTCACATGAAGTGACCGGGATTTGAACCACGGTATCCAGCAGTGAGAGGCCGGCACGCTGCCGTCTGAGCCACGGAGGCTCTATGAGGAGGGATGACTGAAACAATAATATATTTATTACCTGATCAAGTTCAAAGTTTTAAATTTACCTTGAATGTCAAATATGTTTAATTCCGTTGAGTTACCAGTGTGCAATTAAAAGGTTACAATAGTAGCACCAGTTCTTCTCTTCAAGATGACAAAAGAAAATTAGTGCAAGGTGGAATAAAACACCTAGAGTAAAGAGTAAACATAGTACTGAAATGTACTCCAGGGTATTTGATATTTTACTTGGCTAGAAAGGAAGGAACTAGAGAATATGGTAGAAAAGGAGATTGAAATATTGGCGCTGAATTTTAAGAACCAACTTGTGGGTCTGCAAAAGTAAAGTGCAAGTGTTAGTGTGCCAGTGTTATCTGTGTCAAGTGTTCTATTTAAGAGAGTGTTTAGTTCAATGAATCTAACGATATGAGGTCATCAGTGGTGTTGGACAGCCTTAAAAATTTAATGTTTTAACATGAATGCCCCATCATTAGAGAATTTTCATCCATCCAAAACGGTGAAAATTTCAGTGGTGAAACTACAAGATGTGTGCATGGACATAAAAAACACAAAGCACACACTGCTGCTTTGTAAAACTAGGCTTATATCGCCTTCATTATCTACAATATTCATGGGATGGCGTGAACACTAAGTTTGTACTTTTTACCAGTAACTATAATTTAGGGTCAAAGTATGTAGGCCTATGCATCACACTGTACTTCATTATTGTGACGCCTGGTTCTCAGAACTGGCGCCTAGGTCAGAAGAAAATTGTCGATCCTTAATAATAATAATAATAATAATAATAATAATAATAATAATAATAATAATAATAATAATAATAATAATAATAATAATTTCAGTGAAGTGGATTCGTAAATAATAGAGCATGCATGAACGTGGATGAGAGAGGGAGTCACCGCCTAAGAGGCCCACTTCACATTTCAGTAAAGTAATGAAAGCATTGAGTAATAGTAAATGCATTTCCAGCACTTTCACAAATCCCATGGGGCAACAGCCCTGAAGGGCCATGGCTTACCAAGCGACCACTGCTCAGCCCAAAGGCCTGCAGATTACGAGGTGTCGTATGGTCAGCACGACGGATCCTCTCTGCTTTCTAGACCCGGGCCCCCATCTCACCGTCAGATAGGTCTTCAGTTTTAATCACGGAGGCTGAGTGGACCTCAGTTCAAAGTAAAAATACCTGACCTGGCCGGGAATCGAACCCGGGACCTCTGAGTAAGAGGCAGGCGCGCTACCCCTACATCGCTGGACCGGCTTACTTCCACAATAGTAACTAACAATATACAAAAATGGAACACTTCCCAGTTTCTACATCTACCTTAAGAAAAAATCGTATGGCGTCAGCTACCGTATGCACGCATTTTAATTTGACGCCATCTGGCTGCTTGCTCGTCAATTTCAGTGTTCCGTTTTACTCTAGGCCAATAGGTGGCCGAGTAAACCGAATTTCTTGGGCGTCTATGGCTGAGTTTTAATTAATTTTGTAGGGTAAACACCAAATGTGTTACCAGAGATCTTTTGCATACCAACGTCGTAGGACATGTATGTCGAATGGGTTTTTCCGCTCTTCAAAAATCCAACTATCTCTGCCGGTTTTGAACCCGCTATCCTGGGATCTGGAGGCCGACACTCTACCACTGATCCACAGAGGGAGCTACCATAAGAAATAATTAATACTGAATAACAGTTATATACGCACATCATAAGGGGTTGTGATAAACGTCTCACGGAGGTGTGATAGAAGTAGGCCTACTATCAGAATTCTTTGTAAATACATATTACAGTACAGAGTCTTCAATATTGTACATTACCATACATGGTCGACACACGCTAAAATATGGCCTTAATATCCGCTTTGTTCTTTTCTCTTAGATAAAGTAACGAGAATTGTTATTATCATCCTTAACAAAATAATTTGCACTACTACCAAACTTAGAGAAGAGCTACTTGTACAAAATACCAGCATACAAAATTCTTTCAAACGAGAGCGTGTGCCTACGTGTGTGTGGTGTGGTTGTGTGCGTACAAATATGTGTAAATTATGTAATAGGCTATTAATGAGATGAGTGAATGAATATGCCTCACACTTGGAAATATATTGTAACGGTGATGAAAGTGTCAAAACTATAAATATAATTAAAATTTACTCACAACCAGAACAGCTTTCTACTGTATAATTAGCACCAATGCTCACCTAGAAAAGAAAGAGAGAACAACATTAAAGACTGTAAAATATAATGACAAGTTTGTCAAGTTTTCTATCTACTGCATTCATCTGGAGTATCGAAACAAACTTCCACTGAAGACAAGCGACTGTTATGGTTTTTGAGTAAGTCTTAGTGCTTTGTTATGTTTTCCTGGCGACAGAAAAAATACAGTCATCCTACTAAGAACTTCGAGTCTTGGCCGATTGATTTTTCAGTTTGAGGGATACTTACATCAGTCCTAAGAAACATGAAACTTTAAAGGTATTTTTTTTTGCTAGTGGTTTAACGCCGCACTAAACAATGAAGGTTTTTGGCGACGCAAGGATGCAAAAGGGCAAGGATTGGGAAGGAAGTGGCCTTCATTAAGGTACAATCCCAGCAATTGCCTGGTGTGAACAATAGAAACCAGCGAAAACCATCTTCAGGGCTACCGATAGTGGAATTCAAACCCACCATCTCCCAAACGCAAGCTCACAACTACGCGACCCTAAACACATGGCCAACTCTTGTCGATGAAAGAAAATACAAGTCTAAGAGGGGGTACTGTAGATGAGAAAGAAAAGTATTCTATGGTATGTTCCAAAAATCACTGGGGCATGATAAAATGCATTTAAAAAGGAACCAGCGAGAATGTGGAATTTCACCCTCAGGAGCCGCGACCCTCAGGGAGAGTAATCCATTTAGGATTATCTACAGATATTTTGTCCTGTAAGTCCCTTGCGGCAAGTAAGGGATAATGAGGGTGTAACCCACAGGGCGGAATAAGTAGGTAGCAAAATCAATGAAAGAACTACTCTAGTTCTTCGGCCCTGGTGTTGCGATCAGTGCATCAACCGGACGGATCTAGGCTCAAGACCTGAAAAAAATCTACCACGCTCAACCGAATGAATTTGCAAACGGTTATTAACAAAAGCTTCAAATCACTGCAGGTGTATGAACAAAGACCATCTAGGTCATTGATGTACTAGACCAATGACAGAAGTTATACCTCGTTTTAATACTGAGAAAAAATTGCAACAAGGGTGCCCGTAGATTTCTTTGAAGAAGGGAACGGGGAAGGACAGTCAAAGCAATAATTTTTCCACAGAATGGATGGCAGTCATGAAGAAAAAGTATCCTGGTTAATATTTAAGGATTTACTTTACGGCTATACAGAAGAAAATTAAATTTCACTTTAATGATCTGAAATAATAATTATGCAGCGTACATATACAGGATATTGTTCACAAAAGTGAACGGCAAAGTCGTTTTGGAAGAGGAAATTCAAGTGCTGACAAATTTTATTTCTTTAATGTTAAGACACAGAAATTGACTGACGTGCCAATTACAACCCAAATTTATTTCTGTTTACCTATATTTACAGTATATATCTCACCGCAAGACAAGTTTCTCAAGGTAATAAGTACGATGTCTCGTGGACCCATAAAAAATACTCCCGTAAAATTATGAGAGGCAAAACGTTTGAGCTGTAAGAGGCAACCTTTACCGAGTTACGACTCGCACGCCCTCACCCGCTTCCAGATAAAGTAATTAGGCCAGGTGCGAAGCTCGTAGAGCGTGCACTACATCTGCTCCAGGCTAGAGGCCCTTTTTTAAATGCGCGCCAGCCAAAGCTAACATAATGTAATAATCTTACCACAATTTACACAGGAGGAGCGTTACAATGTAATCCTACTGTGAGACTATAACATGTACTAGAGACAGTCTTAACAAAGCGGGAATATCTTCAAGTTCCACATGTAAATATGGACACGCACACAGTATGCTAGACATTGAGTACAAACACAGATGCTATCATGAATGCGGCACAGTTCATTACTGTGGTTTCCAAACTTCTTTGATCACGGATCTCTCAGTAGTAGAAAAGAATCACGGATCCTCAAATGAATTATATTATAAATACGCTTTCGTATTTATATTATGCGAATATTACGTATGTAATATCGACAATGCCTGGCTTGGTTACCTACTACAGGACAGAGTAAATCGTGCAGCCAGCGGCTCAATGCCAAGTGCTAGGTGACGCTACATAACCCGACACTCTAAAGGGACCAACGGCTTCGGGTGGAGGAGCTCCTTTACGTGGATGCTGGTCCCCAATAAAGTCCAGATGCATCGTCTGTTCACCAGGTTAGAGGCGGCTGCAAAAGGAGCCTGTTCTTCAGGTTAGGGGCGGCCTCTTTTAAAAACTTGGCAGTTGAGTATAAAATGTCTTTGGGTGCGGCGAGCCCACTGTAATAATAGCATACATGAAGCGTCAAAATGGATCAGAAGTGGAGTCAATGATCCACTGCCCGATCAACGAGCTCCCTGAACATGGGTGACAGAAGAAGGAGAAGAAAAAGAAGATCTTCTGCATTAATTACCATGCATAGCCATGAGTTCACAAAATGTGGTAGTATTTATAAAGTGCATGTACTTTGTGAGTAATTACAATAAATCTAACCTTCAAACAGTTCATGTCGACTAAAAAGCATTGTCCACCAAATTTAAGTCTCCGAACATACCAAAACTCACACCGTTTCTCTCGACAGGAAAGAAAAATGCAACATTCGCACACACCAAGCAGATATTAGCTAACTTTATCCCGCGACAATCAGACAATTGCCACCCTCATCCCTCAGCAGAAGACAAGAATTTTCAATAGAGTTGACAACCTCAACTGAAAGAAAGCTTTACGGCCAACTCATGCAAGAGTGAGATCTGCTTGTCTACCCTCGCCGATATAGGTATTCATTTTCTCCAGTATAGTCGTGTACAGTAGGCCTACTATAGAGCTGCACTGAAGAAAACTGTAGTATTAATATATTTTATTCCTGTTAATTTAAATAATGTATGGTCAACTCCCGCATATCCCGTGACAACTGTTGCCGGATTGCTGGGGATCCGCGGAACGGACTTTGGGAACCACTGGTCTACTACATCCGTCCAAGGACATGAAGCAGGCCACATCAACTCATCTTTTACGTAGGAAACAATTGTTATAAAACATAGCTCAGTGAAAGTTTAATAAAATTTTATCTCCTGTTCTCAGTGTTATGAAACTGGTATAAGTTTGTAATGACATTTTTTAAAAATACCTTGAAGGCTGAACTGCAACCTTACCAAACTCGTATGCAACAAGAATGAAGGATATGCTTCGATCTCTATTAAGCTGCTTTGGGTGGCTCAACTCTTAGAAATGCAATTTCAGAATGATGTACATTATGGAATACGCGTGTCCAAGGGACGATGTAGCCTATAACAAAACACACACTCAACAAAACAAGATTTTTTTCAACATACAGTAATGAAATAGAGAAATAGGAAATACACCACAAGCAGGAGGAACTAAAATCTCATGGAATATACATCTAATGATCAGAAGATATCAATAAATACATCTTTAAAAGTATGAAGGCTTTCACGGCCGGTGTCAATATAATAAAAATCTTCCGGGCATAGCCAGCGGGGTACAGGAGAACGTATCTACACGACGCCACAGAAGATGACTACCGCAGCAGTAGTCGAAACGTCTGGGAGAAGCGAGAGGAGTGGACCACGACATAACAGCCCGGAAGATTTTTATTATAAATACATCTTTACAGCTTGCTTTACGTAGCACCGACAGAGATACTGTAGATCTTATGGCAACGATGGGATTAGTTAAGGAACTGCACCAGCATTTGCTTAGCGTGAACACTGGAAACCAAGGAAAGCCATGCCGACGGTGGGATTGGAACCCACTATCACCGAAATGCAAGCTCACAGCTAAGAGGCTTGTATTACGCAGCCAACTCGGTCGTTATATTAGAATTTGTGTCAAGGTAGATTGTATTAAATATAAGCTAAAACTCAACAAGGAATATATTGTAGTTGCGCCTATAAAAACCGGCATGCGATAATATTTCAGCTTAGAACTCTGATTAGAATAGATTTTGCATCGAAGGTTCGGTATTGCATGAACTATATCAATGAATTTTCGTTAATGATGCATGTGCTGCGGGTCAGTATTGCTCCCCTCAACATAACTACTGTATATTTTGAGCGCAACGACGATATCTTTACGACTCATTAAACTGAGACCATCCTGGATAATGGTGGTCATGTATGAAACACAGGATCCCATCAGATCTCCGAACAGATGGGGCGATGATGATTGTACCGGCTGGTACACCTCTACTCCGCACATTTGAATTTTCCGCCTTAAAGTACTCCTCTACAGGAGAAACTGTGAACTTAAAACTGGATCTACTTAAACTTTTGCTCTGAAGATGTCGCTGTGTTAATTTCGACGTGTTTTTGTTTACTATTTATCAAGAAGTTTGGACATTGTCTCATAGATGTCTCTACTAAAAAACTATGATCATGCACCCTGGTGCGAAGTGAGGGAACTTTCTTGAAGATATTTTGTACTCATAAGTTTTCCTATTACTAAATTTCGTTCTTTCATTTGTGGGTTGGCAATATTAATCTTTTTTCCCGCCAGTTTTGAAGTTAGCCAATCAATTATTTCTGTAATTAATTTTTGACCAATCGTGTCTTTCTTCTTCGTACTGTGTACTGTAGCCAATAAACGCCTGTGGGTGTGTCTTAATTATTCATGAAAGGTCTCAAATTTTCCCCAGGGTATAAAAACTGCTGATTTTCTTGTCTCTGGACCACTTCATCAACTTATAACCTAGTGTATGGACATGTAGCAGGAGGCGGGAAGCGCCTCTTTCATCAGGCAGCAGCTCTTCAATAAGGAAATGGCCATTTAACGACTTTATTTCTTGCTAGCTCAGCAGTTTAACCCTCGGGAAAGGTCCGAATCCCCTTTACAATGTAAACTATCTTTCCGACATGTAATTTTTCTTTGCCGTTTGATGTAAAAAACTTCATTAAAATCTGTAACTGCAATTCGGGGATAGAGAGTGCTTTACCCTCTCGAGCTCCCCTTCATATTGGTTTGAGGTGACTACGTTTTGTAACTGGTTTTCTTCCTTTCGGTAATGTCTTAAAATTTTCTTATACGAGTCACCTCCACAGTTTGGGAATAGCCCCTGTTTCATCGGCCTAGTGCCTCTTAGGTTTTAAAAGGTTTCATGTAGGAGTGCAAGTACACGCCTCCATTCTACTTTGTGTTGCGGGCCATTTACCTAACCTGTTCTTTTCTGCTAAGGCCCAGTAGTTTGGATACAAGATACCCCCGTTTCCTTGTAAGTGGTGCCTTGAGGGCAATTAAGTCTGTTGTGGCCTTTGATAGGCTCAGAAAATTGAGAGCGGGTCAACTCTTTCATTTATGGTAAAAGTGCCTCAGAGAGGCTTGATATTCAAAGTTGGGAGTAAGTGCTCCATGTATGGAGGGGATTTCTGCCCTTTGGTAAATATGTGGTTGTGAGCTGAGAGCTCAGAAATTGTAAAAATTGGGGCTTGAAGACCAGATTGTTAACTTGTCTCTAAATCTTGGCTTTCCTGGTCTTGTAATTGATTGTCGGTTATTTGTTGACTTCTTGTTATTTGTTAAATTTTGAAATTCTATGTGAAAATTGTTAAGTTTAGCTATTTTCGAAAATATAACCTTTAATGCAATTTTAATTTATATCTCTGCCTTGTTGTTAGACCCATTCACCCCGGCACCTTCTTTCACCTCTGCCCATCCACTAAGCCACGGTAACAATGATTATGCTTGTTGTTTAAGGGAGCCTAACATCTAGGTCATCGGCCCCTAATGGTACGACAATCTAAAAGTTTAAAAATAATCCACTGGCCAGAATAAAAAAAGCTATGAAGAATGAATGGATTGATATGTATTTAAAACAATCAGTGGATCCGACCCAGAAACTATCATAAACAATAGTATTACTGGCCAAGGGACTGCTTCTAAAGCACAACCCTGAATCGAGGATGCTTGTTGTCTAATGGGGTCCAAAATCGCGGTCATCGGCCCCTCATAATGGTACTTATCGCTAGCAAAGTAAAACAATGGTATCTGTCACGTTGCGGTACTAATCAAAAGTAGCGTAGACTCACGGTGTTCCACACATAATGGTACTACTCAAGTATTGTACGGCGCACAGGTAACGCAGACCTATGGTGTCTCTCACATAATGGCGCCACTCATAGGCAACGCAAACCCGTGGTGTTCCTCACCTATGTGTACTAATAACGGGCGCCGCTATTCCCGTGGTAACGCAGACCCACGGTGTCGGTTGTGTCTTGATTGCGAACAGTCCAGATTGCGAACAAGGCAAAAACCGTCCAGATTCCGAACAACTAAATATACCCTGTCCAGATTGCGAACAAGAGATTAGTGTTGACGTGAGATACATAAAACAGATACCATTTTCAAAACAGTCTCATATGTAATTTTTGTTCTAGTAGTATCTGGTACATTGGGACGTTTTAGATAACCTAACCAAATTTTTAAAAATATTTTTTTGTTGAAAATATTTAATAATTTAGTTTGAGGAAATCTTACCATTTATCTTTCTTATTGTATAACATAACTAGAGGGGTAGTTGTTCATGGTGGATTAGTGAGAGTTGTATTATTAATATTATTATTATGTCTTTTTATGTAGTGGCTTTACGTCGCATTGACACAGATCGGTCTTATGGTGATGGGATTGGAAAGACCTAGGAGTTGGAAGGAAGCGGCCGTGGCCTTAAGGTACAGCCCCAGCATTTGCCGGGTGTGAAAATGGGAAACCACGGAAAACCATCTTCAGGGCTGCTGACAGAGGGATTCGAACCCACTATCTCCCGGATACAAGCTCACAGCCGCGCGTCCCTAACCGCACGGCCAACTGCCCGGTAGTATTAGTATTATTATTATTATGCCAATGAAAGAAGACATTCGCCTTTAGATTATTATTATTATTATTATTATTATTATTATTATTATTATTATTATTATTATTATTATTATTATTCAAAATGATACATAAGAAGTGAAATAGTGGAAACAATTGGGTTTCTTCTTGCATGCTTTTACCTTTTTTTTGTGTATTACCCAGTATTCCAATTGTGTGTACCAGAATTTGGTGTACCAACTGAGGGTTAATTTTTCTGCAGTAGTGCTGAAGCTGTTGAGGAAAGTCGTAAATGTAGATTTGTAAATACTGACTGTAAATATATCATTTACTTTAGGTGACGGGATTGTTATATGTTCGGTTAATTTAGAATGGCAAGGCCTAACGGCCGTTTCCTTTATTGCCAGAGCTGGTTTGTGAATAAATTCAAATCTCACTGGTAATAATTAAAGCGGCTTTTTAAAGAACATCATAAGACTGTAGGTGCCTCTAGTGATGCATACTGCTGCCACAATCCATCTAGATAAGCAGCGTGACATATATAAAATGATATATTCTTGCTCATTATATTCTCGCTTTAGCACCTCTACTTTATACCTGGCCGCAATCTCGACTCATTAATATGTGTCAAACCCAAATCATCCCCTTCAGGTACCCACTTGTTCGCAATCAGGACGACACCACGGTGTCGCTCATGATAGTGGTACTAACCAAGGGTACTGGAAACCCATAGTGAACCCACCACTCTCTGCTGCTACTAATCACAAACCTATTGTGTACCTAACACAGTGGTACTACGCGCAAGTAGTTTCATGGTTCTAATACAATCATCCCTTGGTCACCCTTTTTAGTCGCCTCTTACGACAGGCAGGGGATACCGTGGATCTATTCTTTGTCTGCGTCCCCAACCCATAGGGGATAGTTTGAGAGGAAGATCCTTCGAAAGATAATAGGCCCAAAGATCGTGGCTGAACAATACAGCTTGCGAGCACGAGAGGAACTATATCAGAAAACCGAATGACTGATGGAATCCATCAAGAAGCGACGACTCGAGACCTATGGCTACCTATTTAGAATGGAAGACAAGCGGTTGACTAAGAAAAAATTGACCATACTCGATAGTAGACCTAACACGTGATAAGTGGTTAAGGGAGGTCAAGAAAGAACTGAAAAAACTGGACTACATCATGAAGACATTGTTAACAGAACCAAGTACTGACACCAGATCAATAACTTTTAAGGGCGTTCGTGAAGAAGAACCGCAGAACAGCGGGTGGACAGCAGAAAGGCTGACACAGAGAATGCAAACCCTTGGTTCAGCCGCATGCGGGCAGTCAAGTTTTATATGGAATACCCAGTAAGTTACATGGATATTAGGGGCTGCCGAAGAGGTAAATGCGAGCTCGGTTCATCCGGAAGGACATGGGTTCGATTCGTCACGAAGTAAAAGAAAACGCATAAACAAGATTTCCACTTTTTGAGAGGCACATGGCCCTGCCGTTCATTTAGCTTACACCAAAAATCAGGACCACGTTAATTTCTATTTGCTTGACGTCGCACCGACACATATATGTCTTACGGCGACGATGAGATAGCAAAGGCCTGGGAAGTGGAAGGAAGCGGCCGTGGCCTTAATTAAGGTACAGCCCCGGCATTTGCCTGGTGTGAAAATGGGGAACCACGGAAAACCATCTTCAGAGCTGCCGACAGTGGGGTTCGAACCCACTATCTCCCGAATACTGGATACTGGCCGCACTTAAGCGACTGCGGCTATCGAGCTCGGTACGTGAATTTCTGGGACCACTATTTCATATCGTGCCAAGGTTGCAGATAGCGGAAGTATTTAACTTCAACTCCTCCAATGGCCTATACGAAGATAGCTTTGCTTTATACATACGTGACACTTACAAAAACGCGATTCATGTTTGGACGTTAGCTGATGAGATGAGAGTGAGTGTGTGTGTGAGAGAGAGAGAGAGAGAGAGAGAGAGAGAGAGAGAGAGAGAGAGAGAGAGAGAGAGAGAGAGAGAGAGAGAGAGAGAATATATGTTGTCGGTGGATACGTAATGACTACATAATTTACATATTCCCTATTTCAAAAAAATTCTGAACTTGGACGGATTCCAATCCGTGATCTGCGCTCGTTAATCATCAGTCGACCACGACGTCAGCATACAGCAAGTGTCATAATTTACCCTTATAATAATCAGTTCTAAGGTCCTGTTCAGGATTGTCACCAAGACCATTCTCGGAGACGAAAGTCATTATAGAATAGCTCTCCGAATTCTAATGTGAAGTAATAGGCCTAATCGGTTTCCAAACTTCCAACAGGCATCAATATTTTCTTCTTCTTCTTCTTCTTCTTCTTCTTCTTTCCGATGAGGCCTCCTAAGGACCACGTGCCAATTTCAGTTCAGTTCTTCATACTGTGTTGTTTTTTCTTCCGCACCTCCCAATATTCTTTCATCCTTTCACTATGCTGCTTCCTTCTGTCCTCGGACCAATTCGCACCAGGCTTCTGGTTCAATCTTCCTTGGAATCCTTCCATACTTACTACCCTCTTTCTAAAAATATCTCTGTCCATAGTTTCTTCTTCTCTTATATTATTTCTTTCTAAATCTTTCTTTCTAAATCCAGCTAGTTGTTGCCTTTTTGTCCCAAAGGTACTTGCAAATCCTTTTTGTTAATCTGGAATCATCCATTCTGCAAATATGTCAGAAAAATTGCAATCTCCTTTTTATTATTACTTTATTCTTATTATTTTCTTATTATTTTTATTATTATTTTTCTTAAGGTGATCACTGGAACACGCGTTGCTACTGAAGGTCGCAATTACGTATTTAGTAACCAGTGAATGTACTGCAGTGCAGCCCAGCGCAGTTAACAGCTGGTCACGCTAGAGTGCGCAAACGTGAGAGAACAGGCGTGTCACGCAACATTCACAACTCTCACTACAAATTACAACAGATCGGTATCAATTACTGTATAATAACGAGATACAAAGTAAGTCAATGGCACAGGTTCTCTTCCGGGTACATCTTTCAAGGAACTCAGGTCAATGGGACGGATGAATCTAAGGGTGCTTCCAGACGAAAGAAGATTAAAAACTACTTTAAATGACCCCTTCCGCAGAAAACGTCTGACACCCTGGAGTGTCTCAATGTCATTAGAATGTAAAGGGACGTATATGTACTGTTATTATTCTACTGAGTCATTATCAGCATTATCATCATGAATGTTATTGGTTTTTCGTCCCACCAACTCTTTACGGTTTTCGGAGACTCCGAGAAATCTGAATTTTTTTACGTCCCGAATTTGGCGTATTTAAGCACTTTCAAATGCCTTCGGACTGGGCCACGACTGAGCCCGCCAATTTAGACTTAGAAGGCTAGAATTTCTACTGTCCGAGGCACTCGGCCTGGCCTGACTCATACCGTATTGTGTTCCATACAAAAAAGAGAGCTCGCAACGAAAATCCGTGGTAAATATTTGAGATCCTATAATCGTGGAGCGCTTGGTACGTCTATAATCTGGACTGATCGATCCAGTACAATTCACAATGATTGGTAGCGTTCATAGTATTTTCGCTACGAAGGAGTACCAGGAGGTCGTGAACTGAAAACAATTATTCTGGTCTAAAAAAGTCAACATCTAGTCCATCATCTAGATTCCCACCCACAGTGAGGAAGGCTAAACCGTGAGAAGTAGTGCTGAGAACTAGTGAATTAAGTACAACCTTATTAATCTGAGAAAATGAAGGGTTATACAATAAGACTTCGTGCGTTATTGATAACCGATGTTAGTCTGGAGTTAATACGCATATTGTTTAATTTCAAGGTATGTTTTGAGTTAATTACGCTCGTGTATATTGTTAAATTATCGCGAGCTACTCTCCTTCCGAATACTGATTTGCCATACTATACTGCTAATAATAAGAGTTGGTATCTGACATTTCTTAGAGGGAGGTCCGTTTACTGCCTGCCGAGGCGGGATAAAGGGAGTGGCTGTGTGGCTGCCATGGAAACGAGGGTGGTTGCCATGGAGATAGAACTTCAGGGCAGCTTGTCTTGCTGGGAGTTGGAAGATTAAAAAACCTACTCAAGTTTAAATACGAATATTAAACCTCTTCGACATTATCAATAAGAAAGACGAGTTCCATACGCAACCAGGTAAGCGAACGTTTCACAACAAACCATTAAGAATGAATTGGAAAACTGCAGTCTGGACCAAAGGCAGCTCGGTTGTGGACACAGGCAGTAGTATGGCTTACGATTGTGATTGATATTTATTTTTAAATAGGTTATTTTCCTTTATCCAGGACAAAACTCACTCAGCCAGTGAATTATGTAATCGTCATGTTTTACCAAAATGTTTATCGCTGTTGGTTCGTCCGTTCATAGTATGAATGTTATTACGATCTGTTTTTGTCACAGACTTTGTTTTTGTCATATATTATTAATCCTGTCGACAGAACGAGAGAGGAGGGCTCAGTGAAAAATGCTTCAAAAAACTGTCAACATTCAAGTCTCAACACTACTTTTAACACTTGATATATTAATCAGCATTAATTATCCAAAATGCAAAGACTAATACAGAATTGTATTGCAAAGCGAAGTAGAAAATTTCATAAACTGTTGTATGCAAGCCCTCCACTATACAGTGGTGACGCATCGACAGTGAAATGAACGAAAACAGGACGCGTTCCAAGTAGTACAACATTAAATCAATCTTTCAAGTGTTAAGTGACAGGAACTAGAATTTCCATTAATAAAAATATTAGTTCACATGCTGTACATTAGTAATTTGTTCTCAAAATTAACACTGAAGTAATTAACTGTGCGGAACAGATATATACAGTAATTGACTTATTTTGGTGAAATGTGAGAGCAGGAAGTAAGTGGACACTAAGTCCGTTTAAGACCTCCCCGTTATCCAGCGAGACTGACCACTTAATGTCCCCAAAAGAAGTGGTAAATTATGGCATGGTATATCAGTCCCAGCAGATAACGATGGAATTTAAAGCGGTTGATCACACAATCGCTTAAACTGACAGCTGCTGAGACAGTGATCCATTTTTCACTCTTCAGAAGGTACTAAACGTGGAAGAAACAAAATCCATTACGTGTTCCATTTCAAAGCTACTAGATTTTCTAACAAGACAGGCTTCGTTTGAACAGCAAAACCGCTTCCTCAGTTACCCTGACAAGGCGACACAGTTCCGCGCTGTGAACACGTTAAAAAAAGCACACTAAAAACCGCTAGCTCCATGAACTCAACGAACACAAAGCATGTAATGTTTCCGACTAGAAAGCGCTTGCGTAAAATAAATAGCTTAGCTGTCAATGAGAAAGGTCAAGCGTGCGACGCCGCTTCGCTATTCCTTTCATTTGTTTTAACTGTAACTAAGCACGCTAGATTAAGAGAGAGGAACAACGAACCGTAGACCTTATGAGAAAAATCGTCAATGAATATCAAACGCACGATCGACACTCTAGGGAACATATTCCGTTTAACAGGAAGATGATGAATGTACTGCAATACCTTACAAGGAATAATAATAATAATAATAATAATAATAATAATAATAATAATAATAATAATAATAATAAGGTAATTGCTTCACATCTCACTAACTACTTTTACGGTTTCCCGAGACGCCGAGATGCCGGAATTTAGTCCCGCAGGAGTTCTTTTATGTGCCAGTAAATCTACCGACACGAGGCTGACTTACGTGAGCATCTTCGAATACCACCGGACTGAGCCAGAATCGAACCACCCAAGCTGAGGTTAGAATGCCAGCGCCTCAACTGTCTGAGCCACTCAGCCGGGCTTTACAAGGGATGTATCAGCAAATCGACGTAAGAGAACATACAGAGTGTCTCAGAAGGAATGGTCAATATTCAGGGCTATGACAGAAGCGAAACACTTCCTTCATATGGACGTATTCCCTTTTATAGTAATTTTCTTCCAAGTCTGGGATATTAGCGCATCTATAATGTAAAGGCAGTCCTTTCTTCTTTTCATAACTTCCTCAGTGGCGTATACTGAGGGCTACGAAGTCTATCGCTGAAGCCCAAACCTCAAACGAGACGATGGACATCTAAAGCACATTATAATGTAAGCAGCTGACATTCTGTTCCATTTACAAAACTTGAAAGCAATGAGAAAAAACGTCGCACATATTTCTGAGAGCAAGGCATTGGAGACTGACAAAACAGCCCAGGCTCTGCGTACCGCTCCCCTCGCCTCACCTCGTGCGTGATCGCGGGAGGGATAGGTGTCGTAAGCTTCGGTCCGTCCCATCGCCTTCTATCAGCCATGCCTTCCTGATCGTATATACCTCAACTCACACTCATAGATAACAGAGTGCTGGTATTTCACTCCCGTTTACTTCCACATCCATGTACAAAGATACAGCAGGGCTGCTGTTATAGGAGTAATACTTATAGACAATAGTTTCCTTTTTAAAGGTAGATCTGCTAAAATGAAATGCAATCTTTCAGGTTTAGTGTTCTCTCTTGTTGGTTGGAATTGAACCCGTAATCATGGGTCGCACACCACCACTGATCTCCTGAGGATGCTAATAAACCAGAGAACAATGGGTACGACCACTGGTAATGCTGTAAAATTCAACATTTTTATTTAATAATAATGATAATAGTGGTAACCTAATGAGGATGAAATGAACGGTGAAGACGTCAAATATCCAGTCCCCAAACCAGGGGAATTAAAGAGTATGAGGGGGTTGATTCTGATTCTATCCATTTAGCCACAAAGCCGGAAATTTGCTAAATACTTCATTTTGCTACACCTTCGGCTACCATCTCCACTAATCAAGTGTTGATTATTGACAGTTGCAGAGGCCAGAGCGGTAGCTTGTGAAGCAGCCTTGACAACACAGCAGGCTACTCTCCGTTGGCTATTGGGTGCAGCTCAAAACGCTTAAAACTCGATGTCACAAAACCAACCATTGAAAATGGGTAACCTAAGTCTAGTGGTAGCCCTCGTCTTGATCCCAGCATACGCCACTGATCTCCCTCTTGTCTCAATCTTGAAGCGAACGTCTCTTTACGGTTTTCTTTAATTTCTTATAATCATCTTCAGATTTCTCCTTGTCGATACGGACTGACAACTACGCGGTTTTACACTTTAAGACTATCATGACAAAAGTCATCGCCAATAAACAATAGGCTACTTCCATGTTAACAATGCTTAGCATTGATATGGACTAAGGAACAGAAGTCTAAATTCATTATTCTATTGTCATAGTCGGTACGGTAAAACTGTATAAGACAAATGATTAGAACTTGTATTCCCTATAACTTTTGATACGGTATGTAATACTTTTTGATAGGACCAATAACGCACTTACCGGTATTTAAAAAAAAAAATTGTAGGCACCTTCCCCTAAACTACCATATTATCCAGCGTGAATAAAAAATTTTTTATAACCTATACTGTAGCACCTTATTCCCAGACTTTACATAGCGATTTTCATTAAATTCTCGTCAGCCATTTCTCGTGATGCCTGTATCTACATACATACATACATACATACATACATACATACATACATACATACATATATACGGCCAGACAAAAATGACTGAAAATTAAAAAGTGCATTTCCTTAATTCTGTGAACACGACCTATACAGAAATACCATTCTTTTTCAATTCTGAGCAATGTACAGTCAAAACTCATATATATTTTTCCAGGATTACGAGATTAAAACCCAGCAATTGGTCGAGCATTTGAGAGTGCTTAAATACGGACTACCCGTAACAAATTTACTGGCACTATTAAACATTTCTCAGAGAAAACTTCTAGTGCTCTGGGGTCTCCTAACACCCATAGGGGGTGTGAGGCTTATCAAGACTGCCACGAATGGAAACCAGGCCAATCTATCACTGCTGCCGGCTGCGTGTCCCTGTGGTTCCAATTCAAAGTCAAACTACAAGGTCGCTTTGCGTTTTAAACTTTTCGGAACAATTTTTCTCCGATTGCACTCTGTTTTCATTAGACGAGTTTACGATCCGCATGTCCACAGGAAAAAAAAGTTCAGCTAACGAGAGGTAAAACAGGTACTACTTTACTGGCGCCTGTCAACACGACCCGACGGAGAGACCAAGGTTTACCTCAAGGTCGGATAATCAACTACACCGTTAATCGTGCATTAACTCAACCTACTGGAAAAGCTACTGAAAAAAAAAAAACCCGTTCCATCTCCGGTCGTGCGAAGTACGCTACATCACCATCCAGCTGTCCAAATGACTAAATTCCTAACTTGACAGTAACGAAGGTCACATGGTTGCAGTTCGAAGAAGCAGGTTCTCTCCTGACCTCATCTTCGACCTCCTCTTAGTTCACTATTCCCGCAAGGAGCGCCAAACGTGCCACTAAGCGACGAAATGGTTTGTCAGTCATGAAGTACCGGGAGGGCAAACTGAAACTGGCCCGGAAAATATTTATAAAACTGACGGGGAACTGACCCTCGATAATGAACAGCAGAACTGCCAATCACAGGAAATGCTGGAAACTGTGATTTCGATGCACCAATCAGTTGCTGTCTCCAGCCACAGGGGGAGCAATCCAGGTCAACTCTGTGCCGGTCCCCAGCCCGGGAAAATGGTGAGGGTGAATGGCTGGTTATCGAGTCCCAGTGGAGGTGCCTGTGTCAAGCAGGTGCCTCTGGAAAATACTGGGAAATGCTCTAGTTGGCAGACTTACCTGCCTACGTAACCAGCAAATCTTACCCCGTATGGGGATGGGTGCGCCTTAAAACGGGGCCTTCTAAGTTAAGGTATGGTAACCCTAACAGAAGGTTCCCTGGTCCTCCAGGTTGGGAGTTGGGCGTGGGGTTAACAGTCCCACCCCGTAAAAAGGAAATTGTTACGAATCATCAACAAACAGAAGCCGGACGGATTGAATGTAGACGACCCTGCAAGGATAAATAGCTAGAGGAGCTGGAGTCAGAGGATGGAGGACAAAAGCAGAGGAACGGGACACCTGGAGGAGTGTTGTTGAGGCGGTCAAAGCTGGAACCCGGCTGTAGAACCAAATAAGAGCATGCGCATCTCCCGAGTACGTCTCAGTGTCATTACGTGTGAGTGAGTGAGAGGAGCAGACGTGTTTAGTGACCGGTTGAATGCAACACAAAATGGTGCTCACGATAAACCAGCGCGTGTTCATTGTCGAGTGTTATGTGACGCACGATTCGTGGAAAACCTGTGCGGAATATGTTTGCGCACGAGTTTTAAGACTGGAAGTGTTTTGGCAAAACCTTAAGCGAAGTCTGCAATGCAAACCTTCGTGGCAAAATGGCGTGAAACGGGCTCTATCCGAAAAGAGTTCGAACACCAGAAAACATTGCTCGAGTGAGGGAAAGCCTGGAACGAAGTCCGACGAAATCCCAACGTTGTTTACTGTATCTCTACAAGTGGGAATTTACGGATCATAGCGTCGAAACATCAAACAGGACCTGCATCTATATCCTTATAAATTTAGTGTTGTGCATGCGTTAAAAGCACCCAGGTGAACCTTCGCGTGCTGATTTCTGATTATGGTTTCTGAGTGAAGTGGAGTCAGGAGTTTCGGATCCTCGGTTTTTCATTTCTTCAGATGAGGCCATTTCCAGCATCTTCTGTGATGTTCATTAACAATGGTCAGTCCTAATGTAAATATTTTCCGGGTCAGACTATGTGTGTTTGTCTCGCATGGACTCAAACTCTACTGAACCAATTTTGCTGAAAATTTCACAATTCGTTAATGTATAATCTATATCCCTTTTGCTTGACATTCAATAGCATATCTGAGTCAAATATATCGAACGGAACAGCAAGGTCAGCGGCCCAAGCAAAGCACTGAGTGTGTTTTCCTTCCTGTCTCGTCCTCCCACGCCCATTCAAGCAAGCGCCGCGATGCTACTCACGAGTTTCAGAATACCTTTCCAAATAGTGTATCAGATCGCAGACACTGGTTGACTCTTACCCAAAATTAAATAGGGTTATTCTAATGAAGCTATCGGAAACGATTTTTTTGTTCACGTTCGAATTTGGATTAAAAGTCGCGCAGTATCCTCCAGCCATACTCGTATACACCTGATATCACCTACTTCCATTCAACACGTTAGGAAGAGGAATTTTATTACCACCAAGATTTTATACCCTCACAGTGCTCTCATCAGGTCACCACATGTATCTCGATCGTAATCTGCGAAGATATGTAACGGGTAGGCTATATCTGTTGCCTTCCAGCCAACTCTTAAATAAGAGTTATGAGATTATGATAATAAATGTGCTGACGCATTAAGGCGTGTCATTATTCGAATAATGGCATGTTGCTCCTTATATTTGTACCACTTGAGACAACCGTAATCGAACATAACAGAGCGATGCATGCAGCCCTGAATTTGGCTATCTATGGTTTCCCATTTTCACAACAGGCAGATGTAGGGACTGCACCTTATTTAGGACGTGGACATTATTTTCTAAACCCTTCCGTCGACGAATACCTTCGATGTGTTAATGCGACGTTAAACTACTAGAAAAGTAAACTTAAAATGTAACCCGTAATATGAACAGTTCAGTGTGGAAGTGCCTGAATAAACAAAGTACCTCGTTAATCTCAACTCGCAACTTTCGTACAGTAGCATACAGTAGCACGGTGACCGCAACTACACCTCTACCTTATTTTTTTAAATGACGACTAACCCTTATTTGCTTCTCCTTTCTCTACTTCTCTTAGCCTCTACTCCGCACGGCTTTACTTCTAAACTGACGTTTCGCGAAACATGAGAATCGCCTTTCCATTGTTGCCAGCACGCTACTGGCGCGAGAACAGCTGATGAAATACGACCGCGGCAAAGTGGTGCTGGTGGTGATTATTGCTTTAAGAGGAAGTACAACTAGGCAACCATCCTTACAGCCCTTGTAAACTGTTAACACCGTACTCAGAATAGCTAATGAATCTGGATTGAAAACAAATTCACAAAACTACACACTTATTAACAACATCACAATGGATCGGACACTTTCATATAAGCAACATCTCTCTAACACTGCAGCCAAGATAAAAACAAGGAACACACATTACACAAGCTCAGTGCAACAGGATGGGGAGCAAACGCGACAGTACTACGAGCATCAGCTCTTGCCTTGATCTATCCAATTGCAGAATACTGCTGCCCTGTGTGGCTTACTTCAAAAGCTGACAGCTGAATGATACCATGAGGACAATATCAGGCACCATCAAATCGACACCCCTAAAATGGTTACCCGTTTTATCCAACATCCACCCCCCTCACATACGAAGAGAACTGGCTCTAGTAAGAGAATGGCAGAAATGTCGCAGTAACCCTCAACTGCCCTTGCATCAGGACTGCAACCCTCAGAAACCGAAGAGATTAAAGTCCAGAAACCCATCATGGAAGTTAGGCGAGAATCTCCTGGAAACACATTTTGATGCTGATGAGATCTGGCGCGAAGAATGGACCTCTTCAAATCCTGACCACCTGGGTTTAATCCACCATCCTTGTAGAGCTCCTCCTGGTTTCAACTTACCGAGAAGGGAATGGACATCTCTAAACAGAATCAGAACAAACCATGGAAGGTGTAAATTCTGGCTTCACAAGTGGGGAAAATCTGAAGACCCATTCTGCGACTGTGATAATGTGCCTCAGACCATCCAGCACGTTGTTATGGACTGCCCAAAAAGAAGATTCAATGGATCCATTAAAGAATTACATAGTGCCTCTACAGAAGCAGTGGACTGGCTGAAAAGTCTGGACATTAAGTTTTGAATGCTGACTTGTAAATCACATACTTATTTAACAAATATATTTATATGTACTTACAATGCATCCTTGTTTTGCCATACGAAATAAATAAATAAATAAATAAATAATTAAATAAATAAATAAATAAATAAATAAATAAATAAATAAATAAATAAAATAACGTCCGACACTAAAAAGAGAATACATTCTTAAGAATAAAAAGGAATGAGAAAATAACACATCACCCACCGCTAATGGCGGGCACAGGAAGGTTATGCGCTACAAAGGGAACACTCCACCGATCTCAGAGTCACTGGAACCCTCCAACAATGAATCACCAGCTTTCGATACAGTTCTCCATTACACCTTCATTTTCCCCACGCTTCACGTATTATTGTTTGTATATGGCGCACAACTTTCCTCCAGTCATCGGCATTGACATTCGCCACAGCTTCGGCTGACAGGTTTTCCACCTCGGAAACAGTAAACCACTTAGTACACTAATACATGGACGTACATAAAACTTCGGCTATTTTTATACACTAAACTATTAAAACTGTATTGTACTAAATTATGCTATGCTAAACTGTAAACTACGCTATACTGAAGAAAAATGCAAAAGATCGCGAAACGTACCGAACACCATACGCCCTGAGCGAGACAGGTTAACCACGTGATGAATGTAAATATTAGGTTTCGAGATCGCAGTCTGCCGATATAAGTCGATATGAATGACAGCTTGGGATTGTTTGGATGTCTATGTTTCAGCATAATCACCAGAGAGAGCCAAAATCGGCTAAAACGTCTATTTAGAATAAAGCAGTGCGGAGTATAAGTCTTCTATGTAACCTATCCTCCAGTCGCATTAGGTGCACGTTAAATAACAACGTCTTCGGGGCAAAATTCGGGAACTCCAGCATCTCTTAAAATCCGTAGATACTGAAGGGGTGTTTAACACACGATTTGTAACATTAATGATGAACCGATTCTTTTCTATCAGCAGCTACCACAGGATCGGACGATCAGATCGTACATGTGCTAGAGCAAGCTAGAGAAATAACACAAAAGGATTTAAATATAGGGCCCAAACATGGCGAACAGAAAGGATTTCGTATATCAGGAAGACAACGATACGTCTCGCATTTCTTTAGTCACCCGTAGACAGTTGTAGGAGATATTCTGACGCATCTAACCACAGTCATCATACTGAATTGGCATTCTGCTATCGACATCATTTTCTTTCCGTTCCTGTAGAATTATCGGAATGAAAAATCATTCTTTGATTTCATGACTGTGAAAAAAAGTTCGATAACTACGCAAATTTCTGCTCCGAAGGAATGTTTAAATTACCGGAAGGATGAATTAAAGCAATGAAAAATATTAACGGTCAATATCGTGACTAATGCCAAAGAGTTGCCATCTTGAAACTCCAGATATCATCGGACTGCTGCAGTTAAACAACATTAAGTGTCGTCAGCACTTGGACAGGTAAACCGCGTGCTGCTGACTGGAGTGGGAGCAGACAGAAATCGGGCACACACTACCGCACGTAAACTGTGGACGTCTGGTTAGTTGTCCATACCACAGCTAGGGGCACAGCGAGGTTGCAAACATCCAGGTTTGGGCAAGGCACAGTGCTTTTACACAATATTTTTAAAGGTATACAACTGACTTTTACACCCAATAAGGTTGATTTCATATCAATGTTTCACAGCGTACTGAATTCCCCGGTTTTAGTGTAACTGTAATTCAATAGAAAACTATATGTGACCCCATGCACACACAGCTACATAATAAATCAGAACCTGTTTAAAAAAACTTTGTAAATACACCTATACATCATGTCGAAGCTCTAGTTAAAAGGCTGGATTACTTTTACAAAACCGTACGGTTAGAAGAGTTTGGTAAATGTGATGTAAATTATACGAAACGTGGCTGTCGTGCCCTTCGCTTTAGAATTAACGCTGCTTACAATGTCCAAAGCCCTTAAATTACCAACACAAGATCTAGGACCATCTCCATGGCGCTACAGTTCTGATTGACACTGGCCCACCAAGCGACCAATGTTCAGCCCCGAACGCCTGTAAGTTACGAGATGACGTGTGGTCAGAGCGATGTGCCCTCTCGGCCGTTATTCTCGACTTCCTAGACAAAGGCCGCTATTTCACCGTCAGATGGCTCCTCAGCTGTTCTCACGTAGGTTGAGTGAACCTCGAATAAGCCCTCAGATCGAGGTAAAATCACTGACCTGGACGGGCATCGACCCGAGGTCTTCGGGCAAGAGACAGGCACGCGGGGCCGACTGTTTCAGACCTAATCCGACCTGAGCTGCATTGGTGTTTGCTGAAGCCGAACTACAGGCGCACCAAAAAAGTTTTCACATTTGCTAACAACGAGATCATTAGAAATCACATCGAAATATACCCTGTCATTTCATCCAACCCTTCCTACACTTAAAAAAAAGACATTTAAAAAGTGCTGCTGATATGCTTTGCAAATGTGTGGAAATGTTCACGGATGAAGAGAATTTTGAAATGTCAAGCCGCTTTCAATAATGTGGTCGTGACTTTGTCTGATCGCCTAGTACGTGCCTTCACATGGCGGTTGATCTTACCGTGCAACAGTGTGTTCTTTCCTATCACTTCCCTTTCCAAGTCTTATAGGACGATATAAAATCTCTGCGTGTAAGTAATAGCTAACATGCCTTTGCCACAAATTGAAAAGAATTTGATCATCATCACGGTTCTGAATTTAACTTCAAAGACAGCTGTGCAATGCTGTGAATTAATTCACTGTGTGCATGGATGCACGTAATCAATGGAAATGAGAAGTTATTTTTGGTAATATGTAAATACTGTAATGATTACGACACATCAGATGTGAAAATGCTTCCACATGTATATAATAGATCACTAAGACTCTTCATTACAAGAATAAATGCACATCTGATGTATCACGTATTTTCAGATATCGTGAATGTTATTCTATTTCTTTTTAGTAGCGAATAATTCATTTCTTTAAGTTCAGGACTACCACGAACAAGACAATTTTGCGTACTCTAAACTCTTATTCTCACAAAATACCAACACGTATAGATATAGCTTTCATTCCCTTGGGACGCGAAAGAAACACACTTGCACGGTTAAGCGTACGATTCGAGTGGACTGAATCGTGTACTCATCTGAAATTGGCACGAAACTTCAAAAACGTCCAAATCTCTTAGCAGCTTTTTCACACTCTCGCAATGCGTGTCTGCAACGAACTATCCATAAAGTGAGGATTTGAAGAGTTGTACAAAAGAGCAGGGTGCATTTCGATATGGGAAGTCAGTCCGTCTTCTTGTGAATGATTGAGAACATTGTCTCGCTCTCATACGCTATACATTTAAAACTCGTGGTGCAACAGATGAAGAGGGCCTTGGTCTGACAAGACGACTACTGTCCAGTCAGATCGCCTGCAGATACTCGGAGACCACGAAATCAGCGTGACAGCCTCGGTCTTACTGATTGGTTTTCTTGACCGGTGAATCACTCTCATATTTATATGTTTCTGAACAGATGCACAACAGCACTTCGCCTACGATTTAACCCTATCATCTTCAGCCCAAAACGAAGTGTCTACTTGAAATCAATTATAGCGAAGAGCAGTCCCAGTGATTAGTAATAATAACGTTATTTGCTTTCTTTATGTCCTACTAACTACTTTTACGGTTTTCGGAGACCCCGAGGTGCCGGATTTAGTCCCGCAGGAGTTTTTTGCGTGCTAGTAAATCTACTGACATGAGACTGACGTATTTTAGCACCTTCAAATGCCACTGGACTGAGCCAGGATCGAACCTGCCAAGTTGGGGTCAGAAGGCCAGCGCCTCAACCGTCTGAGCCACACAGCCCGGCCGGTGATTAGTAGTCACGAAGACCACCTCAGTTTTAAAATTCCTTGCTTTTATTTAGAGAACGATTAGACTTACTTTTACAGGAGAAGTAAAGCTTTTTCTAAAAACGTTCTGAAGCAAATTTTGTGATGCTCTAATAATTTCAAGATCCTTTTCTCATTCATTAAGAAAGAGACTAGGTATTCCGATGAATGTTTCTGATAAGAGGCTGCACTTGTAAGTCTAGTTGCTAAAAAGTAAAAATAAAAAGTGACAGACTTCAAATAATAGTATTTCTGTTTACGATTACTGAATGGAAAACCTGAGGCAGGACAACTACGTCGAAAATACCTAACAAATAGTTGCTAAAAATAAAATTCAAAACCGAAGGTATTACACGGTATTTTGAGCTACTGTGTATGCGAGCGCTACTCTGCTATTGTCTGAATGACATACAGTACTACTATACTTTGTTATTGACCTCTGATATGAATATTCTTGGAGGAAAGACCTCAAGAGGGCCTCGATTCTTCAAATACAATATAAGGCAATAGGAAGGAAAACTAGAAAAAGTTCGCAAATATTCCTCAAAGGCTTGTAAAAGGATGACTAGCTCCGGAATATCTCTGAACTGCTTTTCTCGACCGCGATACTTATGAAAGGTTGCGTATGAAGGCTATTTGTTTATAGTCTGAGAAGCTCAGATCTACCTCCTCTGCCTTTTTTTTCGTCACTTAATAATACAATCTGGATATAGTGTAGATGAGCCGAAATCCCATGAGGGCATCCGGCTGCGTATCTGAGGTTTTACAAGGAACACAGCACCGAGTTTGAAAAGGTGAGCAGCACTGTTGGGTGAGGTACTTCTGAACTCAAGACTAGTCATATTAGCGCAGTCGCTTGGTTGTGAGAGACTGGAGCCTCAAGATTTAAAGACACGGTGAAGGCTCACTTTACCGGGCAAAATCCCGGCAGTCCAGCGTTCTTAAGACGTACAGCAGTTAAAGGGACGTTAAATGTACAGCAGTGAAATATACATAGAGATGAAGTCCCAGACGATTACGAACCGCCTTCCCACAAGCGTAAAATACAGCCCGCACAACTCGCGTGCTCGAATGACTGCCTACGCGATGAATAACCTTGAAACAGCAACAGAAAGCCATTTCATTATTCAATGCAATGAAGTTCCTTTTAAACGAGAGCAGGCTATAAATCTCCATTCATTATCACTTACACAGATCGCCATTTAACATGCGAGGCATCGTCAGATCATTATAATCACAGATGCTGGCTTTCTTTAACAGGAAGGGCAATATATCGTCGGGATTATGTCGAGAACTACAGTGACGAATAAATGATATAACACAGTATATTATTGGAACAACACGGCTGTAATGACAGCGGGTCAAGGATAGAGTTTTGGGACACGTGTTTATGATGTGCAATAAACATGTAAATGCCTAAGAATATCACAATGCATCCGAAACTACGGCACCAAGGATCTGCACCACTTGCGCATCTGCCCCTATAAAGGAATGCAAACGATTTAATGCATTTTCAGGAAGTAATGTGAAGGGCACGCAATATGCCATTCACACTACAGTTTAATCAAATGGTATAAATAGAGAGTATCTCTGCTTTGTGCCTTGAAAAGAACGCAAACTGATTTAGAAAATCTCATGAAGTGAAATACAGTGGTGGGTGGCCCTTAAAACTGAACTCGAAACCAATATGTTTCATTTAATAATTGTGATATCGTGTTACTTTCGGGGAGGCCTGGTGCAGATCTTTCTAGCTGACGTCCATGGGCAACCTGTGCGTATGGGCGAGTGATATCGAATAATACCAAGAAGATCTGATCAAAGCTTTACGTCGCCATCCGACGGACGAATAGTTAGTTATTAACAGCGTCATATACCCGCACTTCAAATGCACACTGTGAAGATCTTCGGATTAAACCCAGGTTTACTGACACACAGTGTAGTGGTTAGAAACTGTATACCACCACCTCTCCTATACTGTCGGCCAACATTCTGATCGTTTTTCAACCTACAGGACTCAAGCCAGCAAACCACGATATCGGCACATAAAGACTTGATGCCTTGACGATCATAGATACCAGAACGGCATTTAACAGTTAAATGTTGTGAAATTACAGTTCCTTTATAAAAGCAAATATTTGAGAAAAATTGAAGACCCACATCACAGAAATTCGTAGGACGTAAATTTGTGTTAAGTTTTTTATTTTTCTCTTGTTCTTTCTCGGCATGAAAAAACATAGAAGTGTGTGTGTGTGTGTGTGTGTGTGTGTGTGTGTGTGTGTGTGTGTGTGTGTGTGTGTTCTCGGATCCCAAAGGTTCTCCATCTATGTTCGTGTTTCCACTCCCTCATTGCAAGTGTGCGCTCTTCTGTAGTCGAAGTATCACGACTATACCTTAATTAATGGGAAGTTATATTACTATGTATTAAAAAGACTACAACGAATGGTCACAAGTATCTGAAATCTAAGTTTACAAATCGTGGGGACAAGTATGAAAAAAAAAAATCAGTGATTTGTCTTCAATGAAGAAGGTTCAAACAGTCATCGAAGGATGGTGATCAAAGGGGATTCTGGAGCATGCTGATAGATTATGTTCCATGATAATTTTCTCCAGTACTATGCAACTCCTTTTGTCTATGACCAAAAATATGGCTTCCGATTGAGATATAAACTCAATCGTCAAAAATACCAGTGTTTCGCCCCAGTGCGGCATGGGCTCATCAGCCCGGGAGGCCATATATAACAAGAGGGGATGCAATTGTCCCCTAGCACGTCGGCACTGGATTGTGCTTACCACATGTATAGCTCGCTACCGGCGTGCTAGCCGGCCAGTGTCTCAGGATGGTGCGGTATCCGACTGATGAGCCCATACCGCACTGGGGCGAAACACTGGTAATTTTTGACGATTTAGTTTCCTGAACTTTATTTATCCTTTTGTCTATGACCTTTTCATATTTGAAAATAAATTTTAAAGCTTTAGAGAGGTTAAAAGGCAAACGGCAAAGTCACTGGCTTGTCACCAAGGCGGCTGCTGTTTGAATCTTAGCCCGTGCATGTGGGATTTTTTGAAATGAAGGCGTCACGTCTCTGAGGTTCAGATTCCTCCTAAAACTAGAGGTCCTGTGGCAATGATCATGATAGAGAGAAAATGAAAATCCACAGCCTGTTTCCAGTCATTTGACCGGGTCAGGGATGGAATGAAGCCCCCATCTAGCGGCGAGGATAGGAAATGTGCCGGCTGCCGAAGCCTGTCGCACTCCTCTGGGGCAATGATAAATGACTGATAGATGCTCTGAAATATGAATGGAGAGTGTTGCTGGAATGAAAAATGACAGGGAAAACAGGAGTACTCGGAGAAAAACCTGTCCCGCCTCCGCTTCGTCCAAAACAAATCTCACATGGAGTGACCGGGATTTGAACCACGGTATCCAGCGGTGAGAGGCCGGCGCGCTGCCGCCTGAGCCACGGAGGCTCATGATAGAGAGAATTACATAAAATACAAGCTTGCTTGCTTTTAGAATGATTTCAACATTTCCTACTCGTTGACCGGCATCAATTCCACATGGCAACTTCACTAAAATGGGGGAAGAGGGATTCCAAGCAAAGTCGAACAATCGAATCGTGCAGCTACTTCAACATATATCTTGAGACTAAACATAGTCTGTGATAGTTATAAAACCACCCAGTAAACTTAACCCGTCAAAGCCCAAACACAATGTACGAAATAATTCTATGCATTTCCTTTCAGGTTATGTTAGGTATATTACGAAAAACGATATAAAACTAAAAATCTACAGGAAACGTGTTCCACAAACAGAGTACAGGGGTGTCACCTGCAGGTGACATTGGTCAATATAGTTACAGTTTGCAGCTTGCTGGTAGTTTACTTTAAAGTGCGAGGATAACTGCTGCCCCTAGCGCAAATTCGGACTTTCCAGGATGCTGAGCCCATTTAGGTCCTTGGTAAGACTTGAAGGCTATGAGGTAATCAAATCACGTAGCAATTGTCCACAGTTTATGGCCGAAGCGCAGAGGTCTTCCGTGGATATGTTGCTTGATACTGGACGACTGTAATAGGGAAACATAGCTTCATCCACTGCAAGATCAATTGAACAGAATTCTTCAAATTACCGACCAAAGTTTTGATTTAGAAATTTTAACTATTCTCATACCTTGCAATTTTGTCATTGAGGGGTGGGGGTGGGGTGGGGGTGATATTCATGATATATGAAGGATGCAAATACTGATGAATTTCTGGAAATGTATTTATTCTCATGCTGTTGGAAACTAAGTTATTGAAGACATCTGATTTTAATCCTCACGGCATTCCTATAGTTTTGCAAATTCATTTAGCTGGTCAACAGTAGTACAACGATATAAACGCTTATATCATCTGAATTTATGTCTAACACGTCGTTCCTGAGCGGATTATTCTTCTTCAATAAACAGTAACTCAAAAGACTGAACTGGAGACAGTTGCGGTGTGTCATATTCAGAAGGTTCCTCATGCACGTCACCTAACCCAATTGGAAAAAAATTCCCTCTGTAGCTGCCCACAATATACTGTATTCTTTCTTAGAAGATGCTGGTTTATTTGTCCTAGAAAGACCAGCTGCCTGATGCATTTCATTATAAGGTATCGACGTACCATCATCTGCTCATATCGCATTTATTTCCACTGTCAACCTCAATATTCTACCAGGAAGGGGACTGACATCGACAGAAATAGTTGCTTCGTCACTACTTTCCTCATCTGTAAAATGTCCTTCATTTGGAGGAAACATAGTGATATCTATAGATGGTGCATTATTACTGCCATTTACCAACATTTCTAGTACCTCATTCAGTGCAAGATGGAAAAGAGGGAGAAAACACGAAGTGAATATCGGATACTATTCATAACTAAAACTGGACAAAAAGGCCTACTTCATGTGACCAATGTCACGTATAGGTGACACCGGGCCTTTTAACGGCAATAACATATCCTTAAATTATAATATTGTGCTTAAGAACGTGTCACTTTCAATATCAAACAATTTAGCAATTTTCGTGCATAAAATGCAAAATGAAATTACCTTTTATGCACTCTCTCCACACCATAATGACTTGCAGTTGCTTCTCCACTTCAATCCAGTCTGTTTCCTCTTTTATCTGAGCGAGAACTGACTGACCAGTTCAGGCTGCGAGTTTAAAAATGGTCCATTTCAATTTACAAGACCTTTCTTTAAATACTTCCAACAGGCAGAGAAGTTCAAGCAGCCTGATGAGCAGGAAATGTTATTAATAGACTTATTAAGTGTCACCTGTAGGTGATATTGGGCTTTGACGGGTTAATCAAGACCAATGCAGGTCTTCAAACGCCATGCATAGAATAAAAGGATTTTACCTCCAAGCCTTGGCTGGAACGTCATACCTGTCGTTGGTACGCTCAAAATAAATATAGTTTCCATTAGCGTCATGAGATAATGAGGTCTGCTGTGGTTCCATTCAACTCTTGATACGTTTTGCTCGATCGCCTTTCAAGCTGGGCCGGAAGCTTCGTGCCCTCTAGGCTCTCTCCCGCAGACATTCAAGCTCGAGAAAGGCAGATAGCCTACCCGCACCATTACCCTGCGGCTGTTGACATGTTATGCTAATGCGACCCATTGGGCACCTGCCTAATGAGGCCACAACCCGCACGTCTCCGCGCGGTCTCCCAACACTTGAATTACTCAGACCATTACTACAAATCGCACTCCATGCATACGCGAAGTAACAGATGCAAAGTTCAATCAATCTCACGGCAAGAAATTAAGTAAATGGTCTACAATAACGCAAACCAAAAAACCAAACCCCTTGGCACTACCGCCCTTGAAGGACCTTAGCCTACCAAGCGACCGCTGCTCAGCCCGAAGGCCTGCAGATTGCGAGGTGTCGTGTGGTCAGCACGACGAATCCTCTCGGCCGTTATTCTTGGCTTTCGAGATCGGGGCTGCTATCATACCTGACCTGGCCGGAAATCGAACCCGCGGCCTCTGGGTAAGAGGCAAGCACGCTACCCCTACACCACGGGGCCGGCTTATAATAAAGCACACTTTTAAAACAAGATTAATGTTAAGTTCCTCACAAAAGAATGTAATATGTATGTATGCATGTATGTATGTATGTGTCTATCCCTTAGTTCCGTTTCTTGATACGGGGTCGGGGTCGAGGTGAGATGAAATTATATGGCATGTTTTTATGACCGGATGCCCTTCCGCACGCCAAACTCAATAACAATAATAATAATAATAATAATAATAATAATAATAATAATAATAATAATAATAATAATTGTACCGGGTGGTACACCTCCACGTCGCTAATTCAAACTTTGCGCCAGTTGAAAATCCCCTACTGGAGGAAGTCAACTTTATCTGATGTGTTAATTTTCAAGTTTCTCAGAAGATGTCACTACTTGGAAATTTTGAAGTTTCTGAACTGGGTCGTTTTCGATGTATTTTTGTTTTGCCTGTAGTAAGAAGGGTGAACATTCTCTTCTAGAGGACACTACTGAAGAACTACTATGGTGCACCCTAGTGCGAAGTGAAAGAACTGTTTTTTGGAGAAATTTTTATTTCAAAAGTTTGTTCCTTGTTAAATTTATTTCTGTTATTGTTTAAGTTGGCTGTATAACCCTTTCTTTCCCCTTGTTTTGAATTTAGCCAATCCCGAATTTCTTTAATTAATTTATGACCAATCAGGTGTATCTTCATCAACAGGGATATGTTGCTTAACCCTAGCCAATAAAATTCTAGTGGGAGGGTGTTCTCATTCCTGAAACGCCTCGAACTTTCCGCGAGAGTATATAAACTGCTGATTTTCGGGTCTCCGCGCCACTTCAGTAACATCTTTCAGTGTGTAAAGTACGTAGCAGGGGGCGGGAAGCGCCTCTTTCTTCGGGCAGCAGTTCAACCACAAGGTAATGGCCTTTTAATAACTTCTTTTCTTGCTAGCTCAGCAGTTTAACTCTCGGGGCAGGTCCGAAGCCTTTTCCATGTAACTTCCTTTAAAATGTAAAGACACTCGGTATCAATTCTTTCTGTTTTAACTACAAATTGGGATAGGGAGTGCTTAACCCTCTCGAGCTCCCACTCATTTTGCTTCGAGGTGAACTTATTTTCTCAACCGTTTCTTCCTGTCTAGCGTAATGTAAGTTGTCTTCTCATATGTCACCTCCTTAGTACGGGACTAGCCCTTGCATTAACGGCCTAGTGCCAAGTAGGTATTAAACAAAATGTATTAAGAGTGCAGCTTCGCCTCCTCTCAAATTGGTATTGTCGAGGCCATGTAACATTTCTGTTTCTTCACTTAATAGGCCTCAGTAGGTTGGGTATCTTTTACCCCTGTGTCTATGTCCTTGGAGGACAGCTTGAAAGTTGAGTTTGGTGTGGCCTTTGATAGGCTTAAATTTTGAGAGCGACTGGCTCTTTCTTGAAAATTGAGTGTTGTATGCCTCGAGGAGGCTTTACTGTGTAATTTGGAGCAAGTGCTCCTGGGCATGAATGGGGTTTTCTGCCCCTCTGTTGAAACTTGTTTTGGGGTAAAGCTGGGCTAATTGCTCAAGAATTGTGAGTTCGGGGCTCGAAGCCCAAATCCGGTAAATACTGTAATTGTACTTTTGTTGCCTTGCTACTCTGTACCTGCCATGCTTGTTATTTCTTGATTTTGAAAAGAAAATATAACCTTGTTAAATTTTATCTTAACTTTAATTTCGTATTTTGAGGCCCGTTCACCCCCGCACCTTCTTTCACCTCTGCTGTTCCACAGATACCTCGGAACAATAACAATAATAATAACAATAATAAAAACAATGTCATTGGCTTTACGTCCCACTAACTACCTTTGACGGTTCTCGGAGACGTTGAGGTGCCGGAATTTAGTCCCGCAGGAGTTTTTTTTACGTGCCAGTAAATCTACCGACACGATGCTGTCATATTTGAGCACCTTCAAATACCACCGGACTGAGCCAGGATCGAACCCGTCAAGTTGAGGTCCGAAGGCCAGCGCCTCAACCGTCTGAGCCACTCAGCCCGGTATGAACTGTTTCAAAAAGAACGTTACATGAAATGATTCTGCTACCTAGGTACTCTCTATGTAATACTACAAATAGAAGTACGATTGAGTGAACTGCCTTCGTGACAGTTCAAATGTAAGAGAGCACTATTTTCTTTTCTCGAAAACTATTACTCAAATCGGAAAACATCGCTATAACTCTCGAAAGAAAACAGTAATCTCTATCATTTCCTATTTCATTATAGAAAATTACTCTCCATCATCTTATCTAGAAAATATTTGAAGAATTAATGAATACGAGAGACGTATTGCCATTGGCTATCGCCAAGGCGACTGCGGTTCTAATTCCAGTATAAGCATGTGAGCTTTATGGAACGGACAGTTGTGTTATAGTCGTTCGTATTCTACATATCATACTATAGTCACTCCCATAAATATTCGGCCACTAATAAAATCCGCGAAAAAGTTATATGACAAAAACGCAACCATGAGCAGAATGTGAAACCAAATGTGTCTAAGTAATGGAGCTACATGTGGTTGCTTATGCCGAAGAGGAATCACGGAGCATTGATGTACAGTATGCTGTAAAAGAAAGGACTTTGCTCACATGGGTGAAATGATACGCCCGGAAAGGCTGGGATCGCGTTTGTGCTCATTGACAGAAACAGGGCAGATAGCGCTGCAAAACGTTCAGTTGAGTACTGTGGTGCCACAAGACACTTCGTGCCGAAGTCATTTGCTGCAGTGTAGCGGACTGTTATCAAATGAAGTGCAAAAGACAACACAATACCACGTTTGAAGAACGCCAGCTCGTGATATTATATCATGCTCGAAGTAAATCGCATAGAAAGGTATCACAGATGCTTAACTTAGCAGAATAATAGTTTGAGATATATCAGACGATTCAGAAATGAAGACAGAATTGATTCAGTTCCCCAGACAGGCAACCAAGGCTGACAGAACGAGAGGAGCGGTTTGTGCTTCGCAATGTGAAACGAAATCTGAAAATTAGTGCTCCGAAACTGGCAGCAGCTGTTTTAGAGGAATGTGGAAAGAAAGTGGGTACTGAAACCGTGCGAAGAGCACTGCGAAGGAATGAGTTCTTTGGGAGAAGAGCTAGGAGGAAACCATTCATTAGCGTGGTAAACGAAAAGAAGCGGCTAGAGTTCGCAAAAACCTACGTAAGCAAACCCAGTACTTGGTGAGAGGATGTGTTATTTGCTGAGTCAAATTTTTAACGTCTTTGGGTCCGATGGAAAATAATTGGTGAGGCGGAAACGTCACAAGGAACTGAAAACAAGCAATTTACAAGCAACTGTAAAATACGGTGGAGGAAGTGCAATGGTTTGGGGATGTGTTGCATCGAACGGAGCTGGTGCACTGAGTTTCACTGAACATATTTTGACAGAAGAGGGCTAAACTATTTGGATGTCCTCAAAAACAATTTGCGACAATCTGCGGAACAACTTCGTATACAGCATACTTTCATGTTCTACCAAGATAACGACCCCAGGCACAGGTCGTAACTTGTCATGGAGTGGCTGCTGTACAACTGCCCGAAGGTTTTGGAGACTCCACCACAATCACCCGACCTGAACCCCATCGAGAATGTGTAGAGTCAACTGAAGGCAGCTTTGCAATTGCGGCCGCAGAGTTCCCTCACAGACTTGAAGAGGAGAGAGCTACAAGAATGGGCGGCATTAGACCCTGATTATAGAAAGAAAGTTATCGCCAGTATGCCGAATCGACTGGAAGAGGTCATAAAACATCAACTGAATGTGTAACAGGGTTGTGAATTATGCGAGTTTATGTTGCTTTTTGTATAGTGGCCGAATATTTTTCAGGCGGCACTGGAGTTATTGCTTTTATTTAATGTACGACAGACGGCGTATTAATGACTGTCAGAAGAGTTTGACTTACATCACAATGTTTCTAGAACGTGGTATTGTTTTCCTACATGTTTCGTTGTATTATACATTATCATTATAGTGTAAGAATAATTACCCAATAAAAGTGTCAAAAATCAGAGTGACCGAATATTTATGGGAGTATGTGTATGTGTATGTGTATGATATCAGGGACAATTAGATCTACTCTCACTTTCTGCCTACTTGTTGTATCCCATATTCCACCACCTCACCTCCGTTGGGAAAATGCTCTCCTACGAGATTATAAGAAAATAACCGAAAATGAAAACCTACAACCTGTTTTCCAGTCATTGACCGGGTCAGGGATGTAATGAATGAAACTTATATAGGCTGCTATTACAATGGGGTCGCCACTCCCAAGGTGATTTATTAATGAGTGATAAATGCTATGAAATGATAATGGAGAGTGTTGCTGGAATGAAAGATGACAGGGAAAACCAGAGTACCCGGAGAAAAACCTGTCCCGCCTCCGCTTTGTCCAGCACAAATCTCACATGGAGTGACCGGGATTTGAACCACGGTATCCAGCGGTGAGAGGTCGACGCGCTGCCGTCTGAGCCACGGAAGCTCCAAGAAAATAACAACCATAAATGGGGAATACTTAACTCGTAGCGTGCAGTTGTGGTGCTGAGAAGCAAACATAGTGGAGCAGTGTCCTCTCACCGCCTACCAGGGAAACCCTAGAGACTTTTTTCTGCTCTCACCCTTGTGTGTTGACTATGTGAATAATTTGAACCTGTAAATACTTTCAAACTGTAAATATTATGTATTACTACTGTATTTATATGTAATGTGATGTGTTAGTCACACGCTAAATAAATAAATAAATAAATAAATAAATAAATAAATAAATAAATAAATAAATAAATAAATAAATAAATAAATAAATAAATAAATACGTAATATTGAAGGTCCCGTGGCTATGATCCCAATATTAACAGTGGTGTAAAACTGTACGAATGCGCTTGGAGTATTTTCTAGTAAACGTAATTTATCTCCTTTACCGTTACAGGAAGAATTAAAAAAATGCGAAGAACTGTGTAAGCCATACAAACCAATGTGTATTATTATACAATGTGTGTCTCCAACTGATTACATATTCCTGGCACAGATGGGAGGCTGGCTGCTGCCGAAAGTTCTCTTCGGATAAGCAAGCGCAGCCGACTGATGAAAGTAAAAACGAAAGAACAATACCGTAAAAACGGGACGCCTTGTGCCCATATGCATACTAACCATCTGACGGCAGAGTCAATCACCTGGCAACGGATCGCCTTTCAACCATCTGCCGCAGGCTCTTCTACCATCACCACCCGTTCGTTCTCGTTCTGCTAAGTAAAAGAGCCATCACCTTACACGTTCGGACAACAGCACTTACTCAAGCAGCATCGTTCGTAAGTTGAATAATCTGTCTGTTGGTAATCAGCCCAGAGGCTGCTTGGATCCTCAAATAGCACCACCAAAGGTTATGCGGTTATAAGGAAACCCAAAAAACCAATGGCAGCACTAGGCAAGATGAGGAGTGAGGTAGATTGTCATTGCTTTCCTCACTGGGTCAGAAAGTACTATTGCAGCACGACTGACCCTATGAGCAGCACCTTTCATAACACTCAGATGCACTAGTCATGCTCTGAATGTCACTACTCAGCACTACCCATACCCCACCAACTTCCATATTGTCACAGCCATGGATGTTGACTGGGACTTCGGTGGAAGCTACACTTTACTCTGGCCTGTGCCAAGAGATGGATGCAAAAGTCCTGCATCCATCAAGAAATGACAGCAGGCAGAGTTGAATAATAACTACATTAAAACCTCAAAAAACAGCCATTCTGTAAATAATAATAATAATAATAATAATAATAATAATAATAATAATAATAATAATAATAATAATAATAATAATAATAATAGAACCTACGATTATGTTTAAAATGTCAATTAACAGATAAGAGAGGAGGCTAAAAACAAATCAAACCCCATGGCACTTACAGCCCTTGGAGGGCCTTGGCGTACCAAGCGACCGCTGCTCAGCCCGAAGGCCTGCAGATTATGAGGTGTCGTGTGGTCAGCACGACGAATCCTCTCGGCCGTTATTCTTGGCTTTCTAGACCGGTGCCGCTATCTCACCGTCAGATAGCTCCTCAGTTCTAATTACGTAGGCTGAGTGGACCTCGAACCAGCCCTCAGGTCCAGGTAAAAATCCCTGTCTTGGCCGGGAATCGAACCCGGGGCCTCCGGGTAAGAGGCAGGCACGCTACCCCTACACCACGAGGCCGACAAGACAGGAGGCTACCTGTTGCAAAACAAAATTGAAAATCTGAAACGTGGTTTTATTGAAATAGCGCTTCAAAATAAAGCATCATTTGTGCTAAATATGTGACGTCACACGCATAATCTGTTATAAGATGGTGCTGTGTTGACTCGCGCGCTCATTGGAGGTTAGCTGTCACTGTGAATACATCGTGGTTAGTTGTACAGTTTAATAATGGAAAAGAAAGACTTATTAGGATTCCGCAAAAACGTGCAAGATTTGAAACGAGAAAAGTGAATGATGAAGGAATATAAGAAACGAGACTAAAAGAGCATAATAGGAGTTACTATGAGAAATTGAAACAAGGAAAACAATTTACAATAAGTAAGTCTATGAAACCCCCATGACCCTGCGTCCGTTACAATAGCGACATCTACCGCCAATTTTATTTTATTTATAGCTTTTGCCGGGGAGTTCAAAGTCGCACTAACACGTAGGTTTTCGGCGACAAGTATGGGAAGACAGCAGTCGTGGCCTTAAGGCACAGCCCTAACATTTGCCTGTTGTGAATATGGGAACCAGGGAAAAGCATCTTCAGGGCTACCGACGGTGGAATTCGAACCCAATATCTCCCGAAAGCACGCTCACAGCTTCGCGACCTTAAACGCACGGCCAAATCATTCGGTGATCTTCAAGGGTAGAGAGATTACTATATAATACATACAGGTTGACGCGGAACTGACCCTTGTTCATGAAAAGGAACAACTGCCCATCACAGGAAATGCTGGAAACCGTGAATTCGATGCACCAATCGGTTGCTGTCAAATGTCTGCGCGTGCGCATCTCCCGAATACCTCGCTGTGTACGTACGTGTGAGTGAGTGAGTGAGTGACTGAGGTGAGCAAACGTGTTTAGTGGCCAGTTATAATAAATTCGTGTGGCTATTTCTAGCCGAATGCAGCCCTTGTAAGGCAGACCCTCCGATGAGGGTGGGCGGCATCTGTCATGTGTAGGTAACTGCGTGTTATTGTGGTGGATGATAGTGTTGTGTGTGGTGTGTGAGTTGCAGGAATGTTGGGGACAGCAAAAAATACCCAACCCCCGAGCCACTGGAATTAACCAAGGAAGGTTAAAATCCCCGACCAGGCCGGGAATCGAACCCGGGACCTTCTGAACCGAAGGCCAGTACGCTGACCATTCAGCCAACGAGTCGGACAGTGGCCAGTTGAATCAACACAAAATGGTGCTTACAATAAAACAGCGCGTGTTCACTGTCGAGCGTTACGGAAAGCACGATTCGTGGAAAACCTGTGCAGAACTGTTTGCGCACGAGTTTAAGACTGAAAGTGGTTTTTTTTTTTCTTTCAAAACCTCCAGCAAAGTCTGCAAAGCAAAAATTAGTGGCAAAATGGCACGAAACTGGCTCTGTAGGGAATAAAAGCCGTAACTATCCGAAGAGAGTTCGAACTCCAGAAAACATTGCTAGAGTAAAGGAAAGCCAGGAACGAAGTCCGACGAAATCTCAACGCCGTTTACTGTACCTCCGCAAGTGGGAATAAAGAGACCGTCGTGTGGAAACATCAAAAAGGACCTGCATCCGTATTGTTACAAATCTACTGCTGTGCATGCGTTAAAGCGTCCAGACGAACCTTCGCATGCCGAGTTCTGCCGGTGGTTTCTGAGTGAAGTGGAGTCAGGACTTTTGGATCCTCAGATTTTCATTTCCTCAGATGAGGCTTGGTTCAGCCTGTCAGGGTATGCAAACTCACAGAACACACGCCATTATGAACCAGAAAATCTCCTTCAGTACGTCGAAAAGCCGCTGCATAATGTCAAGATTTGTGTGTGGCGCGCAATGTCTAGTGTCCGCATCGTAAAATGAATCCTTCACCAAACTGTTAATGCTAACCGGTATGTCCAGACACTGTTTAATCCATATGTGGATCAACTCACAGAAGACGGACGACTGTATGGATATTTTCAGCAAGACGGAGCAAAAGCACACACGGCCTTGACAACATTGTCACGAGTGCATGAGGTGTTCGATGAGGAGGGGACAATTAGCAGAGGCAGTGCAATCGAATGGCCGGCTCAATCGCCTGATCTCTCTCCCTATGGTTTCTTTAAATGTGCGGCAAATTGAAGCGTCAGGCATACTCCAATAATCCTTACACACTGGAAGAGCTACTACAGAACCCTGAAGACGCTACTGCTGCTATCCCTCAGGCAGAGCTGCTATGTGTGTATCACAGTTTGATAAATCGAGCACAGCGCTGCATCGACGTCAACAGTGGCAGTTTCCAACATTATCTGTGATATACATTAACAGGGGTCAATCCCACTTCAGGCCTTCTGTAAATATTTTCCGGGCAAGTTTTATTTTGCCTACTCCGCACTGCGGTGGTAGCAATGTCAAAGTCGTCACCGGCTGAGGCTCAAACCTTCAAAAAATTGTTATCAACTACTTGTACGGTTTTTAGAAACGCTGAGGTTCAGAAATGTTGTCCCGCAGGAGTTTACGTGCCGGCAGATATACTGTCACGAGGCTGATGTATTTAAGCACCTTTGAACAACGAAGGAATGGGCCGGGATCGAACTCGCCAACTCGGGTTCAGAAGCTCAACGCTCCAACAGTCTGAGCCTTCAGCCAGACTTGCACAAGTAATGTGGATATAGTACAAGGAGCACTGATTGTGAAAACATGGACAGAAATATTGTTCGATGGCAGGTGGATCTCTTCCCAGAGTCTACTTCTGGGTGGCCAATGTGAGTCTCGAAAGGACAAACAAAATGTGAATATTGAATCTTCTAGCTGAGCGTTTAATAGTTCGCTAGCATCTAACATTAGCATCTTAGCACCATGAAATTACGATTTAAATTAAAATTAAATTAATTTAAATTTCATTTAGGAGTGTCTAGGTAACCACCAGGCGATATCCTGATCATGGCCTAAGTCGAACATTCAGATCGACTTTCAAGACTCAAGTTATATCTAAGCTTTACAATCAGATAGTAGCAAGAAAATGATATCAAACTGTGAAGCACAAAAGAGGGACAAACGATTGGTTATTAGAAAATATCTTTCGAAATCCTGATGTAACATCTCAAGGCCGCTGAGGTCATATCAACAAAACACTCCTTCACTCCCAGCATAATATGCTTATAGTGTGTCGCAATAAAAGAGACAAGCTCCCCTCTTTCAGATGAAGGAAAGGGCCCTCGAAACATATTAAAGAGCAATGGACTTCTGAAAATACAGGTCAGAATATCACAACAGCTGACTGGGTCGCGTTGTCACGTACTTACGCGCTGTGCTGTAGGTAGCATGATCGAAACCGTTATATTTGGCTAGCGCCGCTAGCATATCAGAAGCATATCTGTAAATGTATTACCGACAAGTTTGCGCACAAAATTTTGGTGCTGTAGTAATTCGTACACTTGATACACTAGGAAGTGAACCAATGTTTAAAATGTATCATCATCAAGAAACAATCTTAAAATGTTAAAATGAATATGCTCTTTCTGATAATTTCGAGACTCCTTCAAAAGGCGATGCCGGGGTGAGTGGCTCAGACGGTTGAGGCGCTGGCCTTCTCACCCCAACTTGGCAGGTTCGATCCTGGCTCAGTCCGGTGGTATTTGAAGGTGCTCAAATACGTCAACCTCGTGTCGGTAGATTTACTGACACGTAAAAGAACTCTGCTGGACAAAATTCCGACACCTCGGCGTCTCCGAAAACCGTAAAAGTAGTTAGTGGGACGTAAAGAAAATAAGATTATTATTATTTATTGAACAGGCGATGCTTTCAGGTCGGTAAATAATTAAACATAATTAAACTGAAACATCACAGCAATTAACAAAATAGATACGTACATACATCTTCATTAGAGACTAATGCCTGTCTGCGTTCAGTCTGCAAGCCTTTGAATTAACTAAGCACCTCCACAATCGTTTATTTACAACTAACTCCGTAGCCTCTTAGTTCCTCGTCTTAAATAAAATGCTAGATTATCATCTTCGTTTTCACGGCATACATATTATAGCCTTCCTGACCCGCCTCTTGAAAGTCTCAATAGTGTCCTTTTCATCTCTCTCGAAGCATACACAACCAAATTAGTCCAATTTTTGGTATAGTTATCGAAGTTCACCAAAACTGTTCAGTAAGCTCTTCCAGTTCCCATATTCATTGAATTATTTTATTGCATTCCTTATGTCGAGGAATTGACTGTACATTTAGGTTGTTATGAATTTGAAAATATAATGTTAACTTTTTTTACGACAAACCGTCAACAAGCTTAAGCACATTAACGCCTGAAATCAACTGAAACAGAAGTAAAGAGAAACAATGTTGTGCGAGTACAAACGCTTCGCATAAATATGATTGTAAATAAAGGGTACAGATCTCTGCATATGGTTGTGAGGGTATTTAGGGGTTGCAGTAAGAATGTAAAGAAGAGGGCATATAAGTCTCTGGTAAGACCCCAACTACAGTATGGTCCCAGTGTATGGGACCCTCACCAGGATTACTTGATTCATGAACTGGAAAAAATCCAGAGAAAAGTAGCTCGATTTGTTCTGGGTGATTTTCGACAAACAAACAAAAAAACAAAAAAAAAAAGTAGCGTTACCAAAATGTTGCAAAGTTTGGGCTGCGAAGAATAGGGTGAAAGGAGACGAGCTGCTCGACTAAGTGGTATGTTCCGAGCTGTCAGTGGAGAGATGGCGTGGAATGACATCAGCAGACGAGTAAGTTACAGTGGTGTCTTTAAAAGTAGGAAAGATCACAACATAAAGATAAAGCTGGAATTCAAGAAGACAAATTGGGGCAAATATTCGTTTATAGGAAGGGGAATTAGAGATTCGAATAACTTACGAAGGGGCTGTTCAATTAATTTCTTATTTCTTTGCAACCATTTGAGAAAAGGCTAGGAAAACAATCGAAAGGGAAACTGCCACATCGGCGAGTGCCCTAAATGCAGATCAGCAGTGATTGATTGATTGACTGATTGAAAACGCATGAGCGCACGGTATTTTATATATATATATATATATATATATATATATATATATATATATATATATATATATATAAATATATATATATATATATATATATATATATAAATACAAATGTGTGTTGTGGATATCCACAAGTTTTGTATAATGGACGGTGAATTTGAGAATTATAAGTCTGAAAAAATATTAAATGCGAGGCACATACAACAAGCATGCGCTCATTCTTATCATTAACAACTAAACTCTTCCTGGCACGAGAAATGAGCGGGCTCTTGTACGGAAGAAACAGCGTCAAATTGTCTATACGTCGTCCTGTACTATGGTCTTTCGTAATAAACATTTCTTGTTTTACTCTTCAATGTCTACTGTAGTACACACTAGCTGAAAGGCATTCTCTAGTCCTACTTGTCCTGCAAGAACAGGATTCTTTAATATTTCCACTTTTCTTAGTCCTTCTTTTCTGCATCCAGTACCTTCATGACTTGAGAGACCTGAATCCTACTTCGTTCTCCAATGAATGATTCCACTGCTTCTTGTACCGAATTAATAATAACAAGAAGAATGGTTCACCACTCATACATGGTCATTCTTTAAATGCAATCCATTAAAGGTACTTGAAAAATTTTTGAATTTACTGTTAGGTACTAATTTTTTGGAATAATTATTGCTTCATGCTGGTTTGGAAGACAAGCATATAATTTTGAGGCGTAGCATACTAGAGTCAATAATAAACATTGCCTGTTTACGAAGTACTTGAAACCCAAGACAGTGCTTTTTCAGGTTGATGGCGCGCGCGAGACTCGGCTCGCCGTGAGCTCCTGCTGATGTGGACTTATTACCACACTCAAATACCGCCCACGCCTCGCGAGGTCAGACATCATCGCTCCCTTCTCCGAACCGCCGTCACCGCCAGGCACTAGTCAGCCGAGTGGGCTGGGCTACACCGAATGAGCTGTATTCAACCAGTCTGTTAACTGACCGACTGAGTAACGGAAAAGGTACCGTACGTTTTCCAAGGTCATGTCACAGATTATCTTCACTTTTCTTCTTCACGAAACATACTGTATAGTTGGCGCTGGAGTACAAAGGCACCCAGTCGACCTCGGTGATGCAGTAGCTTAGTCACTGGCCTTCCCAAGATAGTCTAAGTCTGTGTTTAAATGCTACGATCCCGTGGGGTTGGTTTTAGCACTTCAAAGAAATTTTGCACGACAGGATTCCGAAACCCTGGTGTCTGTCAAGATGATTAGCTATTACAATGGACGTTTATTTTTTAACTCAATTTAAAAAATGAATACATTTTTCCTTCTGAAGTGTGAAGTAAAAAGTGTATAAAAATATCACTCCTTCACCGTTAATTTTGTCCTGCTTTACTCCGAGGAGGAAATGTGATCGCTAGGTTTTAAAACCAAATTAAAATATAAAGATTACAAGAATTCCCCCACAATTTGTCTTCGGGATTAAAGAGAATAAACCCGTTATTCTATTCAGTATGACAAGTGTACTTCCATTCCGCCTCAAGTCGGCAATTATTATAAAATAGATTAGTATTTGAAACTAGAATTCGACTTTTAATGCTAATAGAAAGGACGTTCTCCAACATCAGCATTAAACTGGTGAAAAATACTTGGATAATAATTAAGCCAACAATCTAAGAATCTGTATATAAAATAGGAGTTTTGTCTGTACATTGCTCAAAATTTAGAAAGAATTGTATTTCTATGCCGGTCGTGTCAACAGTAAGAAGGAAATGCAATTGTCAATTGTCTGTCTGTCTGTCTGTCTGTCTGTCCGTCCATCAAGAGAAAATAGCAGAATAGAATTTAATGACAATCTGTACGTAAATAAGACACTTTTTTTTTCTTTTTTTAGTGAAATGTTAATTTGTTCGGGGCGTCGACCTATAGAGTTGCCCCTACTTGTACCATGTGATATGAACCTGCGTGTAATTGAATGGAGGACGTGTACGAGTAGATTGTTTTTTTTTTCCTAGTTGCTTTACGTCGCACCGACACAGATAGGTCTTATGGCGACGATGGGACAGGAAAGGCCTAGGAATGGGAAGGAAGCGGCCGTGGCCTTAATCAAAGTTTAATCAAAGTACAGCCCCAGCATTTGCCTTGTGTGAAAATGTGAAACCGCGGAAAACCATCTTCAGGGCTGCCGACAATGGGATTCGAACCCACTATCTCCCGGATGCAAGCTCACAGCCGCGCGCTCCTAAACGCACGGCCAACCCGCCCGGCTGTGTAGTGTGTTGAATGTGAGGAAAGGAACGTTAAGGACGACACAAACACCCAGTCCCCAGGCCATGGATATTAACCATTTACAATCAAAAACCCTAGACCCAGCCGGGAATCGAACCCGGGGCCGCCAGGTGACAGGCGGACGCGTCGCCCCCTACACCGCGGGGCCGGACATAATACACTGTAGTCTAGGCTATAAATAATGTTATTCACTCTGGGTGAAATTGTAATTTAGGATAAGGCCTAAAACGTAAGTCTCAAATATCTGTTTTATTAGAGGTCCAATCCATAAATTCTACATAATAAAAGTCATAGAGAGTTCAATTTGCGATCAATTATGCTCTTCGCAGTTTTAATCATTCCGACTATGATAAAAGAATTCATGAATTTAGACTCCTGTTGCTCAGGCCATGTCAACGCCAAGCATCGCTAACATGGGAATACTGTTCAATCGCGTTAACTGCCGATGGTGGACTTTTTGTTATGTTTGCCTTAAGATGAAAAACCACGTGGTCATCAGCATATATCGACAAAGAAAATTGTGAAGATTATTAATCACAAGAACAAAATCGTAAAGGGACGATCACTTGAAGAATACAAGAAGTCATGAAGGAAGGAAGGAAGGAAGGAAGGAAGGAAGGAAGGAAGGAAGGAAGGAAGGAAGGAAGGAAGGACTCACTTTACATTTATATGCCCTAATATCCCATGGTCGGAAGAAAACTAAATGTGAAGGCCTACAATATCGAAAACTCATAATACTGATTAACAACATTACATTGACTATTATTTGTTGTAATGTACTTCGTCTCTTCTGCTATTACTCATCTCCGATAGATGGGATTACTGTTGCGTTCTGAATAAATACTGATTCGTGACACATTGGTAGATCATAGTAGTCCAGTTATTCGATCCCCGCTCTGAGGCGCTATTAGCAATGAGGGGTGTGCACACTTATCGGAAAACGGCAATGTAGTGAGTGTTCACCGCTGTCTGTGACCGGGTCAATCCAGCTCTGGAACTTGGCGCTGTTAGAACGCCAGCATACTACTGTTTCTGAAAAGTGAGATGGCATTCTTTTAACCGCGACATTCAAGTCGGTTAATATTGTATTCTGACCAGAATATCGACGTCATTGTCATGATCTACATCGAGTTCAGTTTAGAATCTGTCTGTGTCTTTTACAGCATCACGTAAAAAACAGAAGGGTGGATTTTAATGAAACTTGGAATTTCAGTTTACAATGGAATCGAGTAGGATCTTACCTAAAAGTTGTCCAAAAATATTCACTAGGAGGAGGTGCTTCAGAAGGGGCGTAAAGCATAAAACTATATGTCTCTCTTACGGTTGGTTTTACAAGAAAATAGCTCATGGTGAATTGTTGTTCTATATCTTTTTCGAACATAGTGAAAACTAAGGGAAATATTAGAGGGAGTCCTGTAAATGTTTAAGTCCAAGTGCCAGTGGAGCTCTATAGACTATAAAGCGAGTTGCTATAGAGATCGTTCCGGCAAAGTTTTACGTGCCTGTCAGTATTAAAAAAAAAAAAAAAACCGAAACTAGGCGCTCTTTTATACCGGAAGTAAGAGATCAAATCAAGATCAGCAATAAGGAAAATGAAAAAAAAAACACACACACACACAAAGAAGGAAACGGTGTCTGGACATTCCGTACCACTAGATATGAAATTGGAATTCCATTTCCACGCAGGCGGGTGTAATGATCCTGACAGACACACTTCAGAAATTAGAAACAAAAATAATTTACATTTGCTGAAGAAAACGTCCATATTATTTTAACGACTGCCCTTTAAACTATACTTATCACTTATGTTTACGTAAATCTATATATATATAAAATAAGGGTTTTGTCTGTACATTGCTCAAAATTTAAAAAGGATGGTATTTCTGTATCAGTCATGCCCATAGTAACAAGGAAATGCTCTGTCTGTCTGTCTGTACACGCATCACGAGAAAACGGCTGAAGAGAATTTAATGAAAATCGGTATGTAAACTCCGGGAATAAGTCGCTACAATCTAGGCCATAAATAATATTTTTCACGCTGAGAGGAATGGTAGTTTAGCGGATGGCCTAAAATTTAATTTTCAGATATTTATGTTATTACTGGTCCTATCTTAATGAAAACCGGTATGTAAAGTTCAAAAATAAGTCAGTACAATGTAAACTATAAATATCTCTCTGAAAGAAATGGTAGTTTAGGGGAAGGCCTAAAATTTGATTCGCAAATATTTATGTTATAAGTGGTCCTATCTTAATTAAAATAGGTATGCAAAATCGGCGAATAAGTCGCTACAATCTAGGCCATACATAACTTTATTTACGCTGAGCGAAATGGTAGTTCAGGGGAAGGCTCGAAATTTAATTCTCGAATATTTGTGTTATTAGTGGTCTTATTGACAATTACTATATAAATAAAGTTACATAGTATTAAATTTTCGATCATTTATGTCATATATTCTGACCGTACCGACTATGATAACGGAGATATTCATCAATATGGATTTTTGTTGCTAAGATCATATCAGCGCCGTCACGAGAAAATGGGTAAACAGAATTTAATGAAAATCGGTATGTAAATTCGGGGAATAAGGAACTACAGTCTACGCTATAAATAATTTTATAAGACGGTCTTATATTACAGAGTTGAAAGAAAACTGAATGTGAAGGCCTAGAATACAGAAAGCTCATAACATTGATCAACAATAACATTGCATTGATCATTGTTTGTTGTGATTTGCTTTGTGTCTCTGTTGCCATTCATCTCCGATACATGGGATTACTGCTGTATACAGAGTTTCTTTTTTAATTTTTGTACGTCGCGCCGACACAGATAGGACTCATGGGGACGATGGGATACGAAAGGGCTAGGAGTGGGAAGGAAGCAGCCCCTACGTTAATTACGTTACAACTCCAGCATTTTCCTGGTGTGAAAATTGGAGACCACGGAAAACCATCTTCAGGGCTGTCGACAGTGGAGTTCGAACCCACTACCTTCCGGATCCAACTTCACAGCTATGCGCCCCTAACCGCACAGCCAACTCACCCGTTCGTACCGAGTATAACAGCCTGCCTGAAAATTGGCGGGAAGTAGCTGGGGAGTTAGATAAATTCCTGATACTACTGATACGTAACAAACTGGTTCATCATAGGATTCGAGCTATTCAATTCCTACTCTGAGGCACTGATTGGAATGAGCAGTGTGCACATTTAACGGAATAATGGCAGAGAAGTGTTCACGGGGGTCTGCGGTCTGGTCATTGCAGCACTGGAACTTTGGACTATTAGATCGGCACCGTAGTACTGTTCGTTAAAAGTGAGAAAATGTGCGGTTTATTAATTTGATCGAATATTTTATATAACATTGCTTTTAATCACTACATTCCTTCTGACGACTTCAGGTAGGAAAACCACAAAGACAGTCTTTATGAGAATCCCGTAGCGAAGCACGGGTACATCAGCTAGTATTATCATAAGTAAGTCATTTTTGAAGTATAAATCCTGAAACAATACAATAGAAATATACATCGTGTTCGGGTGCAATGTGAATAGCGAGCATAAGAATGGATAATATTACTATTATTGTGAATATTTATAAACTACCGCATTATTTCATTACCAAGTAAGTAAAATAAAAGATTCTGATGAACTGGCCGATATGGGCTTGAAGGTCACGCGGAAACAGGAAGCTACTGATGGTGAAAGTAGACAGGTCCCCGAAAATGACGAATACGAGAAAAGAATTAACGTAGTCATCAGCCACACGCAATTATTACCAGTGCGCGATCTACGACCCAACGCAATCTAAAGAGGAATATGCCTCAATCGTAGCCTTTAGAGCACAGTGTATCGAGCTCGATAGCTGCAGTCGCTTAAGTGCGGCCAGTATCCAGTATTCGGGAGATAGTAGGTTCGAACCCCACTGTCGGCAGCCCTGAAAATGGTTTTTCGTGGTTTCCCATTTTCACACCAGGCAAATGTTGGGGCTGTACCTTAATTAAGGCCACGGCCGCTTCCTTCCCACTCCTAGCCCTTTCCTGTTCCATCGTCGCCGTAAGACCTATCTGTGTCGGTGCGACGTAAAACAACTAGCAAAAAAAGAGCACAGTGTTTTAATTTTCAATTTATTGCCAATATTCAATCGAGGTATTGCATTCAAATATACGATATGTGATTTTTGAACTGACTAGAGGCAAGCACTGCTGGTCTTGAGAAGAAGGGCACACCACAACCGTATCTCCCCTCAGTTTACACGGCAGCGTCCATGTTTGTCCTCAGATAACGAGCGAGAAGGGGCGGAACCGGATCGCGGTGACCACCTGCGCACACAGGAGCAAGTGAGAAACTTTCCTCTGTTTCATAAACACGATGAAAATATTCCGAAACCTATCTAATTAAATTTGCTACTTCTGTCACAACTCATCAGTCGGCTACAGACTCCTCATTCGATGGAGTGGACCACGAGCCGTTCAACGGATAGGGTTCAAATTCTGGCTCTGAGAAGAATTACTAGAACGGTATTCGGTACGATATGATGAGTCAAAAGCATTCCTGAAACATTCCTTTTCTACAGACTTACTTGAGGATTACGCATAGGAATAATAATAGCGATTTCTTTGAGATTTGCACAACCAAAATGCACTGTATTTCTTTATCATGAGTAAAGCTCGGATTTTTATGCATTAATAGGTTAGAATGCAAATTTACTCAAGCGAGTAGCAAGTATAGTCTACCTTCACAACGATTAAGCTATCAGGTTTGCATAAACATTAGGGGTACAGCCCATCAGAACCCCTAATAATTTATGTTACTCTTGCTACATCGTCTAAGAGCGGGTGGCCGACACTCCCTACTAACTAAATTAGTTTGCAATCTAACCTGTCACCGCATAAAAATCCGGCCTTTAATCATGAGCAAGTCTCCCATGTAACGAAAAATGAATGACCGACGCAGCATCTTATGGTGGGAATTTGTTGGGTAAACACCCCTTAAAAAAAGCATATTTTTTAAGCAAGACGTAGTAGGCCTATTCTCAAAATAGAAAACATCTTTTAACCTTGAAATGCATTATTTTGAAATTATTCTAAATAAACGTATTTTTACGGTGCATGAAGGTCACTTAATGAAGTAGCCTAATATAAGTTTTAGTGGGACGTAAAGCAAATAACACTATTACAAGTTTGCCAACATTAAGATTTTTTAACAATCTGCTTTACGTCGCACTGATATGTCTTACGGCGACGATAGGATAGGAGAGGGGTAGGAGTGGAAAGGAAACGATTGTGGCCTTATGGTAGTCTCAGCCATTTGCCTCGTGTGAAAATGAGAAACCACGGAAAACCATCTTCAGGGCTGCCGAAAGTGGGGTTCGAACCCACTATCTTCCGAATACAAGCTGACAGCTATGTGACCCAAACCGCACAGCCATCTGCTAGGTAAGAATGGTTTTCATCTTCTTCACATATTAGTTTGTAATGATGCAAATCAAATGACAAAACATGAGCTCAATGTAAAATGATGTGTGTTCTTTCCACTTATCAAGGGTTAAATGCATTTGAAAAAGAATATGTTAATCTACACCAGAAGGGGAAAAAAACCTCTAAGATTCATCAATACATAAAACTATTTCTCAAATTCCTCAATCAACGAAGTAAAGCGTCGGCCTCCGGATACAAAGATCGGGGGGTTCAAACCCGACAGAGGTGGTCTGATTTTGAAGGGGGGGGGGGGGGAAGTGCAGTCGACACTACAGCATACGATGTCGGCACGCTAATAATTTCTGGATACACATTTGGTGTTTATCCGACAAAGTTAATTATAACTCACCGAGCAGGCTGTGAGCTTCCATTCGGAAGAACGCTGGTTCGAATTCCACCGTCGGCAGCTCTGAAGATGTTTTTACATTCTCACACCAGACAAATACAGAGACTGCACCTTAATTAAGGTCATGGACGCTACCTTTCCAATCCTAGCGCTTTCCCATCCTTGGGTCGCCAAAAAACTTCGATGTGTTACTGCGATGTTAAAAAAAGCCACCTCAGTCAAGAGAGGTCTGGTTTACTCTGTCATTAAGCAGAGTAAAACAGAACGTCGAAATTGATCTACAGCTAGCCTATATAGAGTAAAATTAAAATGCCTGCACACGGTAGCTGACGTTATAATATTATTATTATTATTATTATTATTATTATTATTATTATTATCATCATTATTATCATCATCATCACCATCACCACCACAATGTAACTTCGCAGTTCATCCAACCACCGTGCAGCCCTATGTACGAGGGTGAATCAATAAATAAGTTGCAAAACTGAATTGAGGCAAAAATAATCAAAGTAACTTTCTGACCTTTATTTCACTTTTCCACATATTCACCCTGTACATTCAGGCACTTATCCCATCTCTTTACAAGTCCTTGAAAGCCAGCAGCAAAGAAGTCCTTTGGTTGCTGTCGCAGCCAACGTGTAACCTCGTAGATTACGGCATCTGTATCAAAATGACGGCCACCCAAATGATTTTTTAGGGGCCCAAACAGATGAAAATCACTGGGGGGCTAAGTCAGGACTGTACGGTGAATGTTCCAAGCGCTCCACATCTCTGATGCTTTTCCTTCCATGGTTAAACTTCTAGATCTAATTAAACACAGCTTTCCGTGAGAAACAATTTTCACCATAGACGGGATGCATTTCGCGATGCACTTCTGTGGACAGTCCTTCGGCCCACAAAAAACGCACAACTGCACGCTGTTCTTTTCGTGTACAGTAATGCAGCACATGTGCCATCCTGCACTAACAGCCTCTGACTGACTGACTGACTGACTGACGGAGTGCCTGCAAGATGTCGTACAACAAGCATACATATCCTGCCATTTGCTACCAAAACTTGCGCGCGTAATATCGCATGGTATAAGGCACACACATGTTTGCGACTTATTTATTGGCTCGCCCTCGTATACGTTCTAATGGTATTGGTTGTTACTGATTCTATAAATCAACATCAAGCAGCACACGTGAAATCTAAATATGTTCTCAACATCCCGTCGAGAGGAACATAATTTCTACTTTCTTGCAGATCTGCAACACCATGTATTGAAGGGTTAAATGCATTTTAAAAAGAATATGTTGATCTACATCAGAAGCGTAAAAACCTAAAGTTCTTCACTACATAAAACTATTTCTCAAATTCCTCAATCAACGAACTATACGATCTGTATTTTAAAGGAAGTAAAGGCTTGGTTGGCAATTTCTCCGGTTCAAAGAGACGCTCTCTTCAGAATACAGGTCACGTCTAAATCTAAAAGGCCATTGAAAGTTCTTTAAAGCTCCTGAAGCAATGCAGTTTATGCATGACGAAACTTAAAACACGCAAACCACGAATAAAACGAAATGCAGCTGTAGCTGCAAAACAAATAATGGTATCTAGAGCAACTGCACCAGGCAGCGGCAGCTCAAAGCGGTGCACAGTTCTGTGGTGATTACTCTCAATATAACTTCACGGCAATATAATTCACAAATAACTCTCCACAGAGAAAAACTCATGAAAATGAAAATCCTGTTTCCAGTCATTTGACCGGGTCAGGAATGGAATGAATGAAGCTCCCACCTAGCGGCGAGGATAGGAATTGTGCCGGCTACCGAAGCCTGTCGCACTCCTCAGGGGTGATGACTTGATATATTTTTGTCCTCTTTTTAAAAATCAAAGTCATCTTCGTCCAGGCCATGAAGGCCCTTGGAGGGGTGGAAGGTAAATATGTCCACTATCCGTAACCTGGGCACTTAATGGGGTCGAGGGATTTTTTCTTTTTTGCTAGTTGCTTTACGTCGCACCGACACAGATAGGTCTTATAACGACGATGGGAGAGGAAAGGCCTAGGAATGGGAGGGAAGCAGCCGTGGCCTTAATTAAGGTACAGCCCCAGCATTTGCCTGGGGTGAAAATGGGAAACCACGGAAAACCATCTTCAGGGCTGTCGACAGTGAGGTTCAAACCCACTATCTCCCGGATGCGAGCTCACAGCTGCGCGCTCCAACCCGCTCGGTCAACTCGCCCGGTAATGGGGCAGAGTGGTTAGCTCTACGCCCGGTCACCTTTGCCCCCAGGAATTAACCTGGTACTGAGTTTTGGTGTAGGCTGGGTGAACCTCAGGGCCACGTGCACCTCCTGTCCGGCTCCATGGCTAAATGGTTAGCGTGCTGGCATTTGGTCACAGGGGTCCCGGGTTCGATTCCCGGCAGTGTCGGGAATTTTAACCTTAATGGTTAATTTCGCTGGCATGGGGGCTGGGTGTATCTGTTGTCTTCATCATTATTTCATCCTCATCACGACGCGCAGGTCGCCTACGGGAGTCAATTCAAAAGACCTGCATCTGGCGAGCCGAACTTGTCCTCCGACACTCCCGGCACTAAAAGCAACATGTCATTTCATTTTTTGACTTCCTGACGGGGAATCGAACCCACGTCCTTCCGGGCAAACCTAGCACGCCTTTACCACCTCGGCCAGGCAGCCCCTAGTAAACAAATATGTGTATAGCATCATTTCAACTATTATCGCTACGAAATATATTTTCTGATACGGTAATCAGTATAATTCCCGGCACATTTTCTAGTAGACTTCGATGGTGTAATTACTTCAGGAATGTAACACTACGCATCTACGCTATTTAAAAAACTCAACATTTTTCCAATCGGCATTTACAAATTGTTGTCACAGAGCATGCACTTGCTATGTCATTTTTACGCAACATTCAATCCAACTCATTCCATTAGAATTTCCTAGATCTTCAATATAAGTGTCTTTGTTAGCGGCTTAACGATAAACTAACATAGAGGCCTGTAGGTTTTCGGTGAACCAGGGATACGAAAAATGCGATGTGAAAATGCGGAAATCAAGGAAAACTTGTCTTCCTGGAGTTCGAACCCATAATCTCTCGAACAATATTACAGGTATATTATCCACACTACATATAACACTCGTTCGGCGATTTAGGAAAGGTGACAGCAAATGTTCAGTTTCTTTTTATTTGTGCTAATGCTACAGAAGTTAATTAATCGGCAACAGATTGATAAATAACAGAGAAAACCGCCCAGACTTCGCATCTTGTGACACGTGTGCTCCAAACAAGGACTCTATTTGAGCTGTTGTTGACTCCACTGTCCTTAGCCAGGTTTTCTGTCTGATGTTTCCTAGTTCATTCTAGTTATATTCTGGTCCCGATTGTATTTTACAAATTAAAAATCACGCCGCAAAGGTTCCGATACAATATATCACGTAAGATTATTAGCTATGTAAAACTCCCAGCTTGCACGTATCGTTATCACATTTGCCTTCCACGTTTCGTTTCTAGCGTTTTAGACCAATGGCTTATGGCCCTGACGGGTCGCAATTAGAACCTTTGTCAATGTATTTGGATTTTAAAAAAATGAAGTCGGTCAAATATATTTGGTTCGGATTTGGCTTAGAATTAGGACCAGTGGTCCAAGGTCCTACGATCAATAGCAGTGTTAAATCGTAAGCTTATTTGCTTTCTTCTGAAGTATGAAATCTTTAATCACCATAAAGTTGATGATGATGATCCTTGTCGTTTTAAGGGGCCTAACATCTAGGTCATCGGCCCCTGATGGTACGAAATGAAATTACAAAACAAAAGTTTTAAATCATCCACTGACCAAAAGAAAAAAAAAGATGACATGAAGAATAAATGGATGGACATGAACCCAAAAACAATCAGTGGAACCTACCCAAAAACTACCAGAAAGAAACAGCGTTAGCGACCAAGGGACCATTCTAAAGTACAGTCCTGATGATGATGATGATGATGACGCTTGTTTTCTAAAGGGGACAAAAGCCAGGTCAACGGCCCTCATAATGGTACATGTCGCTAATAAAGTAGAACCATGGTATTTGTTATGTTGGGGTACTAATCAAAAGTGGCGAAGACTCACGGTGTTCCACAGAAGATGGTATTGTACTTCGTACAGGTAACGCAGACCTATGGTGTTTCTTACACAATGGCGCCACTCATAGCGAACGCAAACCGATGAGGTTCCTCACCTAGGTGTACTAGTCACGGGTGCCGGTATTCCAGTGGTGTTCCTCACATAGTGGGTACCAATCACAGGAAACTCAGATCCGCGGCGTCGCTCATATAGTGGTACAATTCACAGGCAACGCCCAGACCCGCGGTGTTGCTCACATGGGTACGACTCACGGGTACTGGAAACCCACAGGAGAACCAACTCTTTGCTGCTACTAATCTCAAACCCATTTCGTACCTAATATAGTGGTACTACTCGCAAGCACAGGCAACCCATGGTGTTCCCCGCGTGGTGGTACGAATCAAAAATAGTTTCATGGTTCTAATTCAATCATCCCTTGGTCGCCCCTTTTAGTCACCTCATACGACAGGCAGGGGATACCGCGGGTGTATTCCACATGTGCGTCCCCCACCCGCAGGGGGTAGTATGTTTGGTCCGCGAGAGGTATGTTATTTCCCTCAAGTCCGCCGGCAAACCGGTTAGGACCCCCCCCCCCATCCGCCATCTGGGACGCGCCACGTGGGAGTATCACCTCTCCCCCTGCTACGCCAGCGTAGTAGGTTCACTTCTCACTTCTCCCTTAGCGAAAATCACGGCCATCCATCAACGGCCGCTAATTTCGGATGGCAATCAGCCGTAAGACATAGCCTGCACGGTTGTTCGGTAACACTGATCATCCATCCATACCTTACATCACTGTCTGCACGGTTGCTATTGCTACACTTCCGTCACACATATTGTCACGTCACTTTACAAAATTTTCTGACGATCCCCAGCAATAAGACATACTTTCGTCAAAACAAATCATCTGCTGATCTCTTGTTCCCAGTCACTCCGCATTAATATGGACTGAACTTCTCCAACGAACTACAGTGAGCTTCATACATAGGAATGATATCCCATTATTTCCTTTATCGTCTTGGCATCCAATCTCTCCTGGTAAATAAAAGGTAAGAAATGTGTTTTTTAAAACTTCCCAGTGGTTATGAATTACACTGCAATATCCAATGTTACATGCAATATTTTTGTATAATTGAAATTCTAAGCTTGAGCAGGCGAACATCGGAGAAGCTGACGTCACAACCGCCCGTAATATTCTACAGAAGTTTCCATGGTAACTGATTGCATTTAAAACACGGCTAGCTAGCTATTTCTGTCTCCATCAGGAGACCTGGAATGCATAGCTTGGGGAAGAAGAGTGGATAGTATTACATTGGTAATGTATCACACTAAGAATGAATATGACGTAATTACGTTGTATATCCCTTCCTCAGGTGTATACTGGGTTAGGTTTGAGTAAAAAAAATTACGAACATCATTTTCAAGGGTAAAAGAAGTCTATAATTGATTATCAGATCTAACGGAGAGTCGAGTTTGTGAGCCCGGAGTGTCGAGTTTGTGAGCCAAACGAAAATGTAAAAGAAATAGTTGAACGAATCGCTGCTTCTTCCTCTTCTTCTTGACTCTTCAATTAACTGGGTCGGAATTTCAAGTAAATTAAGTCCATTTTGACGGTCGGATGCCTTTCCTGCAGCCATCCTTATGAGGAGGGATGTATTCATTATTGCGCGTTTCTGTGGTGATTGGTAGTGTAGTATGTTGTGTGTAGATGAAGATGTGTTCATTAAGATGAACACAAGCACCCAACCCCCCGACTCAGAGGAATTAACCAGACACGGTTACAATCCCTGACCCAACCAGAAATCGAACCCAGGACACTCTGAACCAGAGACCATTATTACTGATCATTCAGCCAAGGAGCCGAACTGTTATACGGATCGCTTATCAGTAGTAAAGGAATTACTTCAATGTTTATGGATTTTTCACCTAATGTGTTTCATGAAAGCAATTTAAATGTAATTCAGTCTTAATTGAGTTTGAGGTTATTGCTGGTTTTGTTAATGTTCCATTCCTGGTATTTCAGAGATGTAGTAAGAACTTTTGTTCAAGATGGAGTAGTAAACGTTCTTTTTACAATTTCTTCCATCTTATCCAACGCAGTTCTCGATAGGGAAAAAAAAGCGAGTGCGGCTGCCCCCTACATATCTGCAGTACATATACAGCCGCTCGCATAAGTATTCGTCCGTCTGTCCTTTTCATACATTAAACACCAAAACTGCATTACAAAGCTTGAGGTAAGTTCACAAACTTTTTTTTTTTTTTTTTTTTTGCTTTACGTCGCACCGACACAGATAGGTCTTATGGCGACGATGGCACAGGGAAGGGTTGGGAGTGGGAAGGAAGCGGCCGTGGCCTTAATTAAGGTACAGCCCCAGCATTTGCCTGGTGTGAAAATGGGAAACCACGGAAAACCATCTTCAGGGCTGCCGATAGTGGGATTCGAACCTACTATCTCCCGGATGCAAGCTCACAGCCGCGCGCCTCTACGCGGACGGCCAACTCGCCCGGTAGTTCAGAAACAAATACGCAGTGGATGCAATATATACTTACAATAATAACGGCCGAATATACCCTCTCGCACGCCAATACTCCTTAATAAAATAATAAGTGTGGTTGGGCTAGAAAATGGCAATGTAAAAGTATTCGTCCGCATTGTGCACTGTCTTGTATAACGATCACAGCATTGAGGAAGTCGGTCACATCACCAAGCTCAGTCAGTGATACGGACAGTGTCAGTGAGTCAACATCTAGTGCATGTCCCAGGTACAATCGGTAAGATAAAGAAACGAATTGTTGTTGAAAGCGAACGAATTATCCAACTCCATAAAAATGGTGATTCTCAGAGAGTAATTGCTGAGAAAACAGGAACACCGCAAACTACAGTCGCAAGCATCATTCAGCGATACAAGACCAGTGCAACTGAACTAAAAAGAATAAGAACTGGGCGGCCAATGAAGCTGACAGCACGAGAAGAGCGAAGCATTGTACACACCGTCCAGCAAAATACCCATCTGTCTGGACCTGTGCTTCGAACAGATGTACAAGTCTACACTGGAAAGAACATCAGCACAAACACCGTATGATGTGTGTTTCACAGAGCTGGTTTTCAGGGCCATACAACACGGAAGAAGGTGAACCGTAAGAAGGGTCTGGCGTTCGCTAAAGAGTAGGCCTACGTTAGGAAGCCACTGGCGTTTTGGAAACGCTTATTGTTTACTGAGCAGAGGAAATTCTGTTTAGATCATGATTGCTCCGGAAAGCGACGTATATGGAGAAAGAAGAACACCGAGCTCCAAAATCAAAGACTGCAACCAACCGTAAAATATGGAGAAGGTTCCATTATGATATCGGGGTGTATTTCAGCGGCTAGGGTACTTAACTGCCAAATAATACCTGAACGGATCGATAGGATTCCGTATTTGAATATTTTAAGGAAACACATCAAACATCACCCAGTGTAGCAAAATTAGACCTTGACAGTGGGTACTTCTTCCAGCAAGATAATGACCCTAAGCACACTGCTCGTGTTGTTAGGGAATGGCTACTCTACAATACACCTCATGTGTTGCAGACACCACTCCAGTCCCCATACTTAAACCACATAGAGAATTTATGGACGAAATCAAAATGTAAACTAAGCAGTGTATTATAAATAAAGAAGCTGTAAGGTAATATTTCATGGAAGTGACAGAAAACCTGGTGACATCCATGCCGACACGCCTTCAAGTCGTGATTGCTTCCAAAGGACGTCCGACGCGCTGCCGGTACTTAGGAAATAACTATACATACATTCCTCGAGTACTTATTGTGGACGAATAATTTTGCAACGTGACTTTTCTGCAAACAGTGGGATTGCGGTTTTTTTCCCCCCACATGCCAGTGCTAAGAGTACTCAGATGTTCAGATGATAAATAAAACATACTATTATTTGTTTATAATTAACTTATTTATGATATTGGTGCTATTGGCTATTGTCCTCACATGACGTGCGTGGACGAATACTTATGCGAGCAGCTGTATTAAACTGAATACAGAGTTACGAACTAGCCGACAGGCAGTTCGATCAGGTCAACAGTTGCGTAAATAGACCTATATGACGTATTGTGTTACAAATACACACGTAGAATCAGGTCACAAGTGACTTGTGGTTTTTTTGTCATGAACTTTTGTAAGATATCCTTTAATAATTGAATTGCATTAATACAAACAAACTATTAATGCTATACGGCGCACTTAACTTTATTCATAAATAAACAACATAAGTTCCGCTCAGTGATTCGTCAATTGGAAGAGTTATTTTTAATATATTGCTGCTCAATATCCCACATGGTATGTACTTTTGAAAAGACTGTACTTGTGTTTACATTGTTTATTTTTTCTTCGATATTTACGCTTTAATTTACTTCAGGCTGATGATGACCTATTACTAGGTCGAAACTAGTCCCTATTTACATTTTGTATTGAAAAGGTGGACCCAAAATAATATATTAATTTACTCTATTGTAAACTCAAACTATGCCATCTTCTTTGAGTGACGATGTGCGTTTACAGCTCTCGCTACATTTTCCTTCTACTATTTTAATTAAAATCATTTTAAACATTCTAGAGATGATTGTGTTTGTGGTTATAAAATGGTACAATTTGTTTATTGCCTCTCCAATTTCTTGGGTTTTTCATCATTTGCGTCAAACGAATATAAAACACTGCTCAATGCCTCTTCACAGTATAATCCTTTGTAGCCGAAATATGAATGATATGTCGTCATATTATCACAAAAGTGCGGTATGTTCTGTTTATAATATCGGAAGAGACACGAAATACTTTAGTAGAGAGGTATCCGTGAAAAAACAGCAGCCTTGGCGGAGGACCCACGAGGTACCTGATACAACAAATCAATGCCTCAAAACTCTTCGAGCGAACATCTTTGTATCTACTGTAGATATGGATCAGACCGCAACATTAATCAGTTGTAGTTTCAAGATCTGAATGCCCTCCACAGAACTTTAGAAGCTCAAAACAGCCTGAAACACACACGAGTCAACGTCGACCTGAGAACGGCGAGGAGGCATCATGAAGCACATCTCACTTCCTGAAGATCGCTACGGGACCCTTGTTTATCTGTAACATCGGGAAGCGTGCCATGTCTTCCCTCGTCATCATCTGGAACGAACTGGGGAGCAATGGAGAACTGCTCTTTACACGTGTCAGATTTATGATGGTATCTCTCTCTTAAGAGGCCAGCCCCGTTACACAGAAGTGACGTGCCCCTCTTTTACCAGCCAAGGCTGACGTTGTCCGATAATCGTAGTTTTAGGGCTGGTAGAGTGTTCATTCAGTCGCACGAAGTCACATCAGACGCTGGCTGATATAAAAGCAGCGGTATCAGTCGAGAGAAAAAAAAAAAAATAGCAACACAGCTGAGGATGTCGTCACGTTAACCGTGTGGAATTCCAGTATCTTTGACCTTTTGGTTGGGCAACAGTTGTCTTGAAAAATCCAAGGCTCTTAATGAGTTTTATGTACTAGTGCGCGCTCTCTCTCTCTCTCTCTTAAATGTAAACACGTCCGAAGGCGCAGTCTTAGTTCGTTAGGCAGTCGTGTACTGTCACAAATTATCGGATCGAGTCATAAATTAAAGGGTTGACATTTGAAGGTGCTTAACGTCACGAGATCCCAATCAAAGGATTTGCCACTAAGTTAAATCATTTCAGGGTTTTTTCTCTTTCTTCCTTATACCCAACTAAGGAGCGCGCCTGAACTTATTTAGATGGTGTCGTTCCCTTTTTTTCCTCTCAAAATCTCTTAATCTTCTCGCTGTGGCTTTTCTTGCGATCTTCTGACCAGATTTTGTTTGTGTTAGTGCTGTATAGTGTGTAGAGCGTTGATTATCGACAAATTTTCTGAACTTAGATCTGTCTAATACAATGTCATCTGTGTTGCCTATTTCCTGAGGATCTTTTCCAACTTTGAGCAGCCAATTTTTTTTTTGGCAAGGTTGAGAATTCTTTTGGTCAATCTCTGATTACTCATTCTGAGAATATGTCCGTAAAATTTCAAACGTCTTTTCCTAAATGTATCTGAGATTTTCTCTGTATGTTGGTAAGGTCACGATCATGAGATGTCCTTATCCAGATTCCCCCTGCACAGACTGATCCAAAAATTGTCCTTAGGATATTTCTTTCTTGCTTTTCTACATCTTTAATCAGTGATCTGCCCCCCAATGATCAGTGTTTCAGATGCATATCGTCGCTGCCGGGACGAAACCTCCTATGTGAAATATTTTAGCTTAGAACTTTGGCCGGTAATGTTTTGTCATTTAAGGTGCAAAATTGTGTGAATATTGTCAAGGCATTCTCGGTCTTCATAATGTTTGTGCTGCGGGTCAGTATATCCCCCAAAAATGAAATGGCGTATGGCTTTTAGTGTCGGGAACACCCAGCCCCCATGCCATTGGAATTAACCAATTAAGGTTAAAATCCCCGACCCGGCCGGGAATCGAACCCGCGACCCTCTGAACCGAAGGCCAGTACGCTGACCGTTCAGCCAACGAGTCGGACAAAATATTATCACATAGGAGGTTTTGTCCCGAAAACGACGATATGGTGCTTCAGGTTTGATTACAATGTTGTAATGCCTTAATTTTGCATTTCGGGATATGGATTTTTTTATTATATCGGTTCCAAGTGAGTCTGTATGCTCTTTGTAGTTTAGAGATCTTTCTTTGTTTGCTTCAGTCCTGAAGGTTGGATGACTTCTCACAGGTATTTGAATTCAAACACTTGATATATTTTACTACATTAGGTTTTCATAGAAAGATATATAAAGATATCATTACCTTAGTTGTAACATCGAGATAGACAATTGGCGGTCTCCCCTTTACCTTCAGGATTATTATTATTATTATTATATTATTATTGCCGGGATGTTTATAACATGTCATTTCAATTTATATTCTTTCCATGGAAAATACAACTTAAGCATGATTTTATCTACGGCGAATAAAATTATGCAATTTGCACAGGTCATACAAAGTAATATTTTGGCTTTTCTAAAACTATTTTTACATTTCCCGGTAATTTTTGATATTATGGTCATATTTCCCAGTGAATGTTCCTATTTTTGTCATATTTTGATCTTTTTATTCCATTTTCGTATACCTGCTTGCAGTCGTCTCAAAGACGGATTTTTCACATATCTCCTGATCGTTGTCTGTAATTTCTTGCAATTATCTTTCTTAGAAATATATCTTTATGTGAATTAGGAGAGGAAGCTGTATAGAGACAGATGCGCAGAAAGGACAGAAAGAAGAGCCTCAATTGAACTCCAATCGATTTGACGCATTTCAAATATGCCCCAATAACGTCCTGCAATGTTGAGCGGTCTTTTCCCCGTTACAAGTCAATGTTGCTTGAAAATAGAAGATCGTTCCTATTTAAAAACTATGTATGTAATTTGCTATTACAATTCTTTCTGATCGCCCATCAAAATGTGCCATTTATTTCATTCTGTGCAGAGTCGACAGTTACCTCTGGATTGGGAAATTAAATAAATTCAAAATACCGTATAATACTTGGGTCTATTTATTATTATTATTATTATTATTATTATTATTATTATTATTATTGAATGTGTTAGATTTTAAAAGTATATTTTCAATATAATGTAAATTTAAACAGCGGCAAGATTTTGAAGATTTCGGAAATATTACCAAAAAATTTTGAAGTCATATTTATCGTAATATTTTAATACTTTTTAGGTCATAAATGCTTACATATTACATCCGGGCCATTATTATTATTATAATTATTATTATTATTATTATTTGCCTCGATACACACACCGCAATCTCAAAGCTACATCGTTTTACCAACAACAGATATAAGTTTCTTCTTTCTTTGGGTTCTACGATAGTTTCTCGGGCGAGTAGGCGAGTGTGATAAGAGGGACAATAGCGATCTAGTTGTGTGGGTAACACGTGCAGCAGTCATGTAATCTACATGGGTAATAAAGGAAGTGGGCAATACAAGTTCTAATGAACACGAAAGAGGGGTGAGCCATTCACAAAACTTCCTGGAGTCGGGCATTGTATTCAAATGCATGCATAAGATGTAACACACCGAGAGTAGAAGAAACCTGCTCCTTGCATCACTTCCAAGGGTGCACAGAGCACATAACCTAGTGACCAGAGATCAAGGCGTGACGTAATACAACATTGCTAGTATGAGAACTTACCCATTTCTCTTTCAAATTATTTTACAGAACGTCCACATATGTCTAACAGCAAAAAATTAATGAACAATCAATTTTCGTGTGTACCCATAATGCGGAACTGTTTACTATCGCGGGAGTGTGGTGAAGCTGTTAGGCGTGTCCCACCGAACTCCTAAGATCGTGGTCACAGGTTTGAATCCCCGAGCACATAATAGTTCTTTTTCCACGCCTGTGGGGTCGCGGGTGCGAACTGTACTGCACATGGTGGAATTGGCCTTGTTTTACGGCCGGATGCCCTGCCTGACGCCAACCTTACATGGAGGGATTCAATCACTATTGCGTGTTTCTGTGGGTCTGAGTATGAAGAGGAAAGGGTTGGGACAAACACTAACACCCAGTCCCCGGGCCAGAAGAATTAATCAGAGGCGATTAAAATCCCCGACCCGGCCGGAAATCGAACCCTGGACCCTCTCAACGCTGACCACTCAGACAAGTTTAGCACATAACGGCTGTGGGGAACATAATGTCAGGACGGTGATGAGCTGAAAAAGCGACTGGATAAGAAGAATAAAAATAGGAGCATTCGACAAGTAAGAGGAGGCAATGTCAGCCTCAGTGGGGGACACCCTAGCCATTACATGTTCACAAACTGTGCGTCCTTAGGACGGGAAGCTGATTACATAATAATAATAATAATAATAATAATAATAATAATAATAATAATACAAGAAGCACTCCAGTTCGTAAAAAAACTTCATGAAATAACGGCAAGAACAGGTCTGCAGATTTCACATGCAAAGACAAAGTATATGAAGGTACAAAAATCAGGATTTAAACCATCCTCTAATATGGGAAAATCTCCCAAGTAGACAAATTCAAATACCTAGGCGAAATTATACAACCAAACGGGATCAATCAGCAAGCAAACAAAGAAAGAATTACAAAATTACAAAAAGCATTAAAAATTGTCTGTAGCATACACAACAAAATTTATATCCGAAAACGCAAAATTACGACACTACAACAAATTTGTTAAACCAGAAGTCCTTTATGCATCAGAAACTCTGGTAAGTGGTGGCAGATCATAATGTAGAAACACCGAAAAACAAGAGAGGAAAATTTTCAGGAAAATTCTAGGACCTAAATGCGAAAATGGTATTTGGATGAAAAGGAAACCACAGGAAATCTATAAAGTAACAGAAAAAAAATCACAGACACCATTAGTAAAAGAACATTAAAATTCTATGATCACTTGATCAGGATGGATAACAACAGGCTAACAAAGAAAATACTAAGTCCCACAATATCCCTAAAAAATTTCAACTGGCCTGCAGAAATAAACAAAAATCTTCAGGAAATTGGTGCAGAGGAGTGCGACAGGCTTCGACAGCCGGCATAGTTCCTATCCTCGCCGCTAGATGGGGTCTTCATTAATTCCATTCCTGTCATTTGACTGGGTCAGGATTTTCATTTTTTCTTCGGGAAATTGGTATAAATGAGGAAATCTTTCTGGGACAGAAAAAAATCACTAATCTCACAAACAAACAAAAATTTGCTGACCAACATAAAATACTAGCAACAGGATGGACGGAAAAACGCAAAAAGAAACACATCGAAAGACTGAAGAGATTTTGGGAAGACAAGAAGAAACTTTGTGCTAAATAAGTTCACGCGCGCTCCTTAGTTGGGCATAACGAATCAAATAATAATAATAATAATAATAATAATAATAATAATAATAATAATAATAATAATAATAATAATAATTCCTGGAAACAGAGATAGGACGGATAGAAAGGGTCAAGAAGTTCAAGTACCATGGTGAGACGATACAGGAGAATGGACTAGAAAAAGCTGCAGTAGAAGATCGGATCTCAAAAATGGAGAGAGCATATGGCTTGACAAAAAAACATCTACAATAAGAAAGTGCTTATCTTGGAATTCCAAATTAAAACATTACAACACCGTGGTCAAAACAGAATGCTTGTATGCCAGTGAATGCCTGTCCATGAACCACAAGCTGGAGAAGCTAGAGGTCCTGGAAAGAAGAATCCTCAGAAAAATTATGGGAGCTGTCCAAACTGAAAGCGGATGGAAACTTCGGAGTAACAAAGAAGTTTACCAGAAGGTGGAAAGAATCTCGAGAGACCATGAAGAAAAGGAGGCTGGCGTTTCTTAGACATCTATACAGAATTAACGCAGACAGACTTACCAAACAGATATTTGATTACTTCTGGAGAAAAAAGTACCACTACAATATGGATTAAGGAAACGAAGAAGGATATGGAAAGGTTAAGCGTCTTGGAAGAGCAGCTGTTAGAAAGGAATACGTTTAGGAACACACTGAAGAATTTGGAAGGTGTTCAAGCCGCAGGAAGAACTAGGAAGACAAGAGCCTGGACAGATGAACAATGGAAGCAGGCCAGCGAACGCATGAAGGAGTATTGGACACAGAGAAAACTCCGCACGAAGATAAAGAAATGAAGTTGTAGCGTGATCCTTAGCGGTCCATTCGCTTGTAAATATATATATATATATAAAACCGTGGCACATACAGTTCTGTAAAGACAGCTGCAGCATAATCAGATAGCCTGTAATATTTTGGAGGGCACCTGGTCAGCGCGACGTTATCATCTGCCTCATCGTTTAGCATTCATGACCGGGTCCGCTGCCTCTTATATAAAACAGCTTCTCAGTTTGTCTCAAAAGGCTGAGTGAACCCTCTTCCAGTCCTCAGTCCGGAATTCAAATCTTTAAAATCCTTCGGCTCGCTGGGAATCGAAGCTGGACCTCCGGGTAAGAGGCAGACACGCTGATTATTAACATTATTATTATTATTATTATTTACTGTTTACATGTATGAGACAACTTTACTTCATCTGGCAGCCTTGTTGCTTCTAATTTCCCGTTCCAATCGTCAACGGTTAAGAATAACACAAATAACTAGCTTTCTCCTTGATGCTTGTCCAAAAACCGTATTTTACTCTATGCTGGATATGTGATATTTTATTTGAAGGAAAAGATACAACCCAAGCTAGCGAGTTAGACACCTAAAGCAGCCTGAGATACTTATGTCAGATTCATGCATGAAGACAATCATACGTCCCAATAACTACTTTTTCGGTTTTCGGAGATGCCAAGGTGCCGGAATGTTGTCTCCCACGAGTTCTTTTACGTGCCGGTAAATCTACCGACACGAGACTGACGTATTTGAGCACCTTCAAATACCACCGGACTAAGCCAGGATCCAACTTACCAAGTTGGGGTCACAAGGCCAGCGCCTCAACCGTCTGAGCCACTCAGCCCGGCATTTTAATGAACTTCCCTCAATGTGGCATAAATCAGGCATATGGAAGGCATTTTATTATGATGAATAAGAAATCCATATTTTAATGCACTAGTTTGAAAATCTGTATTTGCTTACACAGTAGTTTCCTACTGGACCAACTTCAGCTGTTTATTAAAAAACAATCCAAGGTGCCTCTTTTGATTTGCGATCACACTTTCATTGGAAATGGTGTATGTTTCAGTACGGTGGTTTTGCCGCCACGTCTTCAAGTATTTCTCAGGCTTAAATCAGTCAACTGGTGAGGCATTTAAATGTATGAACATAAGGTTGGAGACGTAAGCAACGAACAGTGACGACCTTAATAAATGATGGCTACATTGTTGTTCATCAAGCTGAACCTTCGATGTTCATGATTACGAGAGTAGCTGGAGAGTTAAAACTCTGACAGAATGGTGACATTAACAAGATGATGATGATGATGATGATGCTTGTTGTTTAAAGGGATTCAAAATCCAGGTCAACGACTCCTCATAATGGTACTTATCGCTAGTGAAGTAGAACCATGGTATTTTTAGAGTTGCGGTACTAATCAAAAGTAGCGTAAACTCACGGCGTTCCAAATTATTATGGTACTACTCACAAGTATTGTACGCCGCACAGGTAACGCAGACCTACTGTATGGTGTTTCTCACAGAATGGCGCCATTCGCAGGCAACGCAGACCCATGGTGCACCTCACACAGGTGTACTAATCACAGGGACTCGTACTATCCCGTGGTGTTCCTCACATAGTGGATACAAATCACAGCCAACGCAGGCCAACGGTGCCGCTCATATAGTGGTACTAATCACAGGCAACGCCCAAACCCGTGGTGTTTCTCACAGAGTGGTGCAAACCACAGCCAACATAAGCCCGTGATGTTTCGCATACAGTGGTACTAATCACAAACCTATTGTGTACCTAACATAGTAGTTCTACTCGCAAGTAATGGCGACCCATGCTGTTCCCCGCGTGATGGTAATAATCACAAGTAGTTTCATGATTCTAATTCAATCATCCACTGGTCGCCCTTTTTGGTCGCTTCTTACGACAGGCAGGAGATACCGTGGGTGTATTCTTCGCCTGCGTCCCCCACCCACATGGGGTAAATTAAAAAAAGGAAGCCAAAGTAGAAGGTATTCGGAAGAAATCAGAAGGCATATTCTAATAATAATAATAATAATAATAATAATAATAATAATAATAATAATAATAATAATAATAATAACAATGTTATTTGTTTTACGTCCCACTAACTGCTTTTACGGCCTTCGGAGACGCCGAGGTAACAGAATTTAGTCCCGCAGGAGTTCTTTTACGTGCCAGTAAATCTACCGACACGAGGCTGTCGTATTTGAGCACCTTCAAATACCACCGGACTGAGCCAGGATCGAACCTGCCAAGTTGGGGTTAGAAGGCCAGCGCCTTAACCGTCTGATCCACTCAGCCCGGCAAGGCATATTCTAATGAGTGGAGTTAAGCAGAGGTAAACGACGAATACCCGCGTGTACCTTCGACTACAGCCCTGACTAAAAGGGACGTGTGACTAGACCTGTTTGTATAACCTCAGATACGTAGTGTGTTTAACCTCAAAATCTATAGCGTCGTAAGCCGTAGAAAACTCTATAATGTTCGTATATTAGGTGTATTCTGCTACTATAATTTGGTATATACTGTATGAAGGGTTCTGGAAACTTATTGTAAGGTTTATCATCCTCATACATGTAGACACATTAGGAATGTTGCAGAGATTTCCATGTGTATTGGTAAAGAGTAAACGAAAGTTCGAGCTGGATCCATTACTGGAGTACTCCATTCGACTAGCTGGTCGATCGATATTTCCAGTGTGTTCCATTTAGAGTGCTGTAAGAACCCTTCCAGAAATCGTTAATTCTAGCCGGTTGATCGAACAGTATAAATATCGAGCTGTCAGTCAGCGAGTCAGTCAAGTGTTGAACTCTGAGTGACTTTGGGCTACGAGGTGGAGTCAGTTCATGAGTGTGTGTGTTATAGTGAGCGAGCCAGTGTTGTTGATATCTGTACCTGTCAGAATCTACTTCCAGCGTACTCCGCTATTAAGTGTTCTAGTGTCACTTGCTATGGTGTGTAATATTGTGTGTTGTGACTTACAGTGACAATAAAGTAGTTTACACAAGGAAGTGAACGTGTTCTCGTGTGATATTTATTTACGTCAAATAAAATCGCATTGACAGCGGTAGACACAGATAGGTCTTAAAGCAACGATGGGATAGGAAAGGGCTAGGAGGGGGAAGGAAGAGACCGTGGCCTTAATTAAGGCACAACCACAGCATTTGCCTGGTGTGAAAATGGGAAACTACGGAAAACCATATTCAGGGCTGCCGACAATAGGGTGTGAACCCACTATCTCTGGAATGGAAGCTGATAGCTACATGACTCACACCGCACAGCGACTTGCTCGGTCGGTCATAGAGGAAATACCTCAATTACTTACACAACTTGCTATATTGGTGAGGAGCGCCTGCATGTAGGAAGAAAAGCAGGTAAAAAGAAAAAAGGAGATCCTGTTACAAAATGAACGCATGCCCGTCTAATCAGGAGACTGGCGGTATAGTAGACCACGCTTGTGATTTTTTTTATTAAGGAACAAAACTTCGACATTTTCTAAGATGGACCACCGAGGCTCTCTTTCACCAAAGTAACTTAAGTTGTACTTTTAACATGATTGTCCTTTCGCTGTTTCACGTATCTTTCGTGCCCAGAAAACGGCAGGGCCCAATACTAATAAAAACCAACACCACAGTTTCACAATTGTATTCTGTTGGACAGTAGGGCCGAAATGCATTTGCCTTATACCGCAACTTGCTGCAGACGGCAGAAACAATTTCGTCACGCCGAACAAGAGAGCGAATAGTCTCCAAATACAGCGTACTCTCGTGACCTGAGAGACAATAACATTCCCACGCCCGCTTACAAGTCACGTGTGTCATGACCACCAATTAGCTATCAAGAAGGTAACGCGAATGAAATCGTGAGATAAACACTTATTTACATGAAGAGTGTCCATCTTCATAGCCAAACATGCTAAAACTAGTTCGAAGAGAGGCGTGGGAAGAAGTTCTTCTACACTCACTTCTGGACAATATCTATAGCAGCTTTTCCCAATCTTTTTGTCTCTTCTATTCCAGTAGTTTTTAAGTACCACCAATACTACCTTTAATTCTAAAGGCAATAAGGAAAAACACATTTTAAAGACTGGGTCGTATCCTGAATAGGTAGGCAAGTAATTAGGGATTACAACAGATAGGACGAAGAGTAACAGTAATAAAGACAAACTTGAACTTGCACCACTGAAACCAATTTATTTATATCAGCCTTGGTATTAGGCCCAGGTCGGCCTCTGCATGCAGTCGTACGGTATTTGTCTTTGATGAACACAAGTCTTGAAAATCCTTGCTCACACAAATGTCATCGAACAGGGCGCCAAAAACTTGACTACCCTCTCGACGAGCACAGGATTGCATCCTGTTTTAATCCAAAAGTCAGAAAGAGAATATTTAGAAAATACATTTATCAGTGCAGCATTGCTAGAAAATTCAGTGCCCTGTTCTTTTTCTTTCTTTCGATATTTAAAAGCTGCTGGTAAAGCTTCTAAATCACACAACAGATCCCTCATCCTGTATTGTGAATCAATCTTTTCAGAGAAGTAAGCAATGACACTTTAAATCAGGTTGTGACAGTAGTTTCTTTTGTCTTCGAAGTACATCAGAAGCACGTCTTGTATGAAATCTAGAAGTAGTGGAAAGAAAGGCACTGCTCACTTGCCATGCCAATAAGTCGCAGACTTACGAAGAATTTCCCATTAGATATTAGAGCCCACACAACAGTTACATATTTTAATGAAAACTCTTACTATTATTTACAGATTTTATTCATGTTTTTACAATTTCACCCAGCCAACATGTTGCGTACCATTGGCTAAGAAATGCTGTCCATAATAGTGATGGGACATTCGATTCATTTTACTGAATCGATTCATTTGATTCCGTTCACGTTACTGAATCGATACAGTGATCCGATTCACGGCTCATTGGTCACCGCTCCTACTGCATCTGTGTAGTATGTGCTGAGACAGCACCAACAGCATTCAGTGCTCGCAGCTGCCATCTGGTCTTCATACTATGAACTCCTTTCTTAGAAAAAATGCTAGTTACTTTAATACATCGAAGGTTTCCGGCGACGCAGGGTGGGAAAGGTTAGGATTAGGAAGGTAGCAGCCATGGCCTGAATTAAGGTACAGTCCCAGCATTTCCTGGTGTAAAAATGGGGAAACTACGGAAAACCATCTTAACGGCTGCCGACGGTGGGATTCGAACCCACCATCCCCCGAATGCAAGCGCATAGCCACGCGATATTAACCGCACGACAACTCGCTCAGTCATTTTTGAAAATATGTATTTTTCTATCAGCTGAGGATTTTTTTAAATCGTCATATTTTGTATAGGCTACCCGAGATGTACAGTAGCCCGCTGGTTTTCTGATTCAACATACTGTTATTGCGTCTGTCCACATATGCTTGAAGTCTTGTGCAACGATGTGACATATGAACTGAGAAAATACTGAGCCGTTCTTCCCAGTATAAAACAGGTACTTTTGAGTGGTCATGAGCATGACTCATAGTCATAGGGCAGGCTAGAGTCGAGTTTAATTGTCAAATGTCAATTAAGTTATAATACTAAGATTCATTAAACTAATAAATAGTATAACCTAATAGCCTACCTACTTACTAGCTACTTCAGAATTATGTTGCGACTACCTTTTTAACACTGCAAATAAATCCATCTATTATTTAAACCTCCCTGTAAGAAGAGGACAGTGAATGCAAATGGGTATTATTTTTAAATTTGCTGAGCTCGAGAGTCCATTATAGCATACGATTGTTTCAGTGTAGCGTGGCTCACTGCCTGTCTGGCTGCAGTGAGCCGATAAGGAGCCGTGCGTATCTTGTGTCTCACTGAGCCGGCTCGTTCACGATTCTTTCCGTGTGCCATGGCTCACTGTATGTCTCGATGCAGCGGAAGCTCGGCTCTCCGCGTGTCCAGTGAGCCGATAAGGAGCCGTGTGTGTCTTGTGTCGCACTGAGCCGCGCTCGTTCACGATTCTTTCGATGTGCCATGATTCACTGTTTCGCTGCAGCGGAAGCTCGGCTCCCCGTCAACGTCCAGTGAGTGCCCCACTCAGCACGGACCGCTGGGAGTAAGCTGAATCGTGTGCCATGAGCTCGCCGTTCCTGTGAATCGATTCACTCGGACACTTGAATGAATCGATACACTGCTTCGAATCATGCATTCAGTAGCCAACACTAGTCCATAATCAAAATAAGAGATCTAAATAGTTACAGCTGCATACTCCGTTACCCCCATGTAAACAGGTTATCAGATAGGTTCTAAACACGACGGAAGTACATACAGGACATGGGTTTAATGAGAGGGAGTATTCCTACAGGCCCCTGTCTGGTTTTGAATGTCGACCACTGGATCGCAGAAGTAGCAAGATTTGTGAAGGGCGGAAAAAGCACAATCGGCACTCGATATTGCTAGCATCTACATGATCTGTGGTGGCGCAATCTAGAATAGTTATTTTACGTCACACGGGCCGGAAGTGAGGTTTTACGTACAAGTTGCAGGCTCGGCCAGAATTTCGAAACTAGTACGTGAATACTTTCGCCCTTGTAACGTACATTGTGTTATTTTATTTCAGGGATGGCGAACCTATGACTGGCGTGCCACTAGGTGACACACGAACACGACTCCTGTGGCACGCCACACTACTTCGTCTTCTTCAGCTTTTCGCATATCTGTGAGGTCGCGGGTGCGAACTTTGTCGCGCAAGTGGATTTGGCCCTGTTTTACGGCCGGTTCTGACGCAAACCCTATATGGAGGGATGTAATCAATGTTGCGTTTTTCTGTGATGGTTGGTGGTGTAGTGTGTTCTCTGGATATGAAGAGGAAAGTGTTGGAACAAACACAAACACCCAGTCCCAGGATCAGAAGAATTAGACCAAAACCAAACCAAACCCCATGGCACTACAGCCCTTGAAGGGCCTTGGCTACCAAGCGACCGCTGCTCAGCCCGAAGGCCTGCAGATTACGAGGTGTCGTGTGGTCAGCATGACGAATCCTCTCGGCCGTTATTCTTGGCTTTCTATACTGGGGCCGCCATCTCACCGTCATATAGTTCCTCAATTCTAATCACGTAGGCTGAATGGACCTCGAACCAGCCCTCAGGTAGAGAGAAAAAAATCCCTGTCCCGGCCGGGAACCGAACCCGGGGCCTCCGGGTAAGAGGCAGGCACGCTACCCCTACACCACGAGGCCGGCAAGAATTAATTAGACGCGATTAAAATCCCCGAACCGGCCGGGAATCGAACCCGAAACCCTATGAACCGAAGGCCTCAACGCTGACCATTCAGCCAATGAGTCGGACACGTCAGACAACATACTAACATATTGTAATGTTTTTAACATGTAGTAAATTGGTTGAAAATCTTGCAAATATCATCATCATCATCATCATCATCATCTTGTTACCCTCCAGGGTCGGCTTTTTCCCTCGGACACAGCGAGGGATCCCACCTCTACCGCCTCAAGGGCAGTGTCCTGGAGCTTCAGACTCATGGTCGGGGATACAACTGGGGAGAACGACCAGTATCTCGCCCAGGCGGCCTCACCTGCTATGCTGAACAGGGGCCTTGTGGAGGGATGGGAAGATTGGAAGGGATAGGCAAGGAAGAGGGAAGGAAGCGGCCGTGGCCTTATGTTAGGTACCATCCCGGCATTCGCCTGGAGGAGAAGTGGGAAACCACGGAAAACCACTTCCAGGATGGCTGAGGTGGGAATCGAACCCACCTCTACTCAGTTGACCTCCCGAGGCTGAGTGGACCCCGTTCCAGTCCTCATACCACTTTTCAAATTTCGTGGCAGAGCCGGGAATCGAACCCGGGCCTCCGGGGGTGGCAGCTAATCACGCTAACCACTACACCACAGAGGCGAACGTCTTGCAAATATACCTGTTCTTAAATGCAATTTTCAGTGATGTTTGCAAAATAAAACCATGAAGCATTCAGTCGAACGGATGGAATCTAATACCTAACGATGATTTTAAAGCGAAATAACCGATGGCGCACTAGACAGTAAAAAGTAATAAACAAGACCTTAACTGAGACGCAAATCGGACAAGGTTTGCCATCCCTGTATTATACCAAGTGGCATTTCTTTATTTTATGGCCGGGGGTCACCTGAAATTAGCGATACAAAATCTGCACGTCAATGTTACCTAGCAACCGTGCAGGCTGTCTTTACTGGGAGAGGGGCCATATGAAATTAGCGATACAAAATCTGCAGGTCGATGTTACCTAGCAACCGTGCAGGCTGTCTTTACTGGGGGAGGGGCCATATGAAATTAGCGATACAAAATGTGTGAGGTGGTGTTACATAGCAACCGTGCAGGTTGTCTTGACTGGGGGAGGGGCCATATGAAATTAGCGATACAAAATGTGTGAGGCGATGTTACCTAGCAATCGTACAGGCTGTGATGTGAAGTATTGATAGATGAAATTGAAATGTCGTATGACTTTTAGTGCCGGGATATCCCAGGACGGGTTCGGCTTGCCAGGTGCAGGTCTTTCTATTTGACCCCCGTAGGTGACCTGCGCGTCGTGATGAGGATGAAATGATGATGAAGACAACACATACACCCAGCCCCCGTGTCATTGGAATTAACCAATTAAGGTTAAAATCCCCGACCCGGCCGTGAATCGAACCCGGGACGCTCTGAACCGAAGGCCAGTACGCTGACCGTTCAGCCAACGAGTTATTGATAGATGGAAATGACACAGACATATAAGAGATGCTTATGATCATTTGATTTTCCCAAAGGGAGATTTGACACCAAATTATAATATTAAGACGAACACATCAGCACACGATTAGAAACAGTCGGCGCCATTCATGAAAGAATCTATAACATCCAAGAATCGTCCATTATTATTAATTATAATCTGTAGAAATTAATAAATGATGTCACGCCCAGAGCAGTTTTTTTTACTCTACTGAGGCGTAATCGATTCAGCGAAATTATAATTACTTACAAATGACAATCTGCAACCAAGAATGTAGCAGGCCAAGAAACCTCTACAGCGTCGAGCTAAAAACCTGCACACATACAACAGAAACTGTGCTGACTTGTGGAAAGAAGGAATATTGTCAATTATGTCGCATTCTGAAAATTGTGCCAAGAGATAAATAAATCTGTTAATGACCTTACATATTTTGTCTAGCTTATATAAAACGAAGACGAGATACAATTCTACCGTATGCTAATGCGTGTTCGCCACAACAAAATGACTGGCACAATGGTAAATTAGAGAAGTGAATGAAAACAATGATTCAATAGTAGCATCGTAGCCTTGGCAGCCGAAATGTAAGTCTGAGGTATAGCTCCCACTGAAGTCGTATGTCTTTGAATGTACAGAAACTGCCGAGGAAGGACAGTGCTGAGTAGACGTACATTATTACATGGAGGCACAAACCTGCATGAAGCCAGAGCTTGGGAGGGGGGCGGAATCTAATGGAGAGAGCAACTACTGCCGTGCTGTTCACTTGAGATCTTAACCAACAGTGTAACTACAATTACGAGGAGCCGACGTGAACACTACCGTAGCAACTAGCTAAGGTTTTGTGCGTCTAACATTTCAATGGTACGAGGTGTAACGAAATGTAAATTAAAACTTCAAAATGTATACACTGACTAGAAACTAAAACGATTGGTGATGAGAAAATAATCGTGAAATAAAAACAATCAGTGGATCCAATTCACAATATCTTAATCATTGGGATGATGCTTATTATCTAAAGGAGTCCAAAATCCAGGTCACTGGCCCCTCATAATGGTACTTATCACTAGTAAAGCAGAACCATGGTGTTCCTCCTACAGTGGTACTAATCACAGGTAATGTAGACCCATGGTATGTCACACACAATGGCACCACTCGCAGTTAACACAAACCCATGGTGTTTCGCACATAAGGGGCACAACTCACAAGCAACGCAGACCCATGGTGCTCCTCACATAGTGGGACTTTTCGCAGTGTTCCTCACTTGGTGAACTAATCACAGGCCACGTACACTCATGGCGTCGTTCACACAGTGGTAACTAATCATAGGCAATGCGGACCCACGGTGTATCGCACATTATGGTAATGTCCACAGGTAACACAAGCCCATGGTGTTCCTCACATAATGGTACTACTATCAGGCAACGCAGACCAATGGTTTTCCTCAAATAGTGGTTCTAATCACGGGGGTTATGTTAGCCAAATCCGTGGTGTTTCTCACATACTAGTACTAACCACAGGCAACGTAAATCCATAAATTGGTACTACTCATAGGTAACACAGATCCATTCTGAACATAGTAGAACCGACCAGTGGAACACACATGATGTCCTCTATCACAAGCAACACTCAGACACATAGGTTCCTCACATAATGGTACTGCTCCTATTTAACGTACACCCATGGTTTTCTTCGCATGGTGGTACTAGTCGCAAGTAACGTGGTGTTCCACACGTAATGGCACTAATCACAATTATTCTAATGACATCCCTCGGTCTCCTCTTTTAGTCGCCTCTTATGACAGGCAGGGGATACCATGGGTGTAGTCTTCGTCTGTGTACCCTACCCACAGGGGGAGAGAGAAGTACCGGACAAAGAAAGACAAGGGCCACGAAGAGCGTGACTCCCGAGACCTCGAATGCTCTAATACCGTCGGGGTCAGAAAAGAACAATAGTTGACCAAGGGAGATCGGACAGGATAGATGAAAGTGAGGAGACTGGCACAAGTTAAGTGGAAGCAATGCCAGGACTCAGCTAAGGGCCTCGTGGTCGCCAACCCACGCTCCTAAGTTGAGCCCTGGGGCCCCTTTTAGTCGCCTCTTACGACAGGCAGAGGATACGGTTGGTGTATTCTCCATCTGCGTTTGAATACCAACGAAGGGTTTAGGATTTTCTGGCTCAGTGAGCACCTCACTGATATGTCAGGATACAATTAGCCTCCGGGCTGATGACTTAACAAAATGATTCCTTACACAGACGGGTCCAAAAACACGCGTAAACATTTCTATAGCAGTTACTTATGCAAGCGTCTTAAAAATCTAAATTGAATTATGGCGGTGAAGTGCATCATTATGTTGTATCTGAAGAGGGTAGAGTCGCTACGCCATCTTGTGACCGTCAGGAGATCGAACAAAACTGCGTACGCACACTTAACGTTCAAACAACTTAACACTATTTAGAAGTAGTATGTCTAAGTAAAGAATATGTACGATGAATTCTGAAGAAAGTGAAACGGGAGTGTGTTCCCCACGCGATTGTCTTATCCAGTTTATATGAAACGGTACTCAACCGCCACGACTGTGCTTCCTGCACTCCAGAAAATCCACACATTCATATGGGAGGGGGGAAGCAATCAATTTACAGGGGGTTAATTATCTCATTCGTTTTGACCGTAGGTCACCGGCCCGCGTGCCTCAACATGCTGCGCTTACCATTTTACTGACCGTCTACGTACGTGCTTTGTGGGGATGAGCAATTTTACTTCTAGCACGATGGAGCATCACCACACTACAATCGCGACGTGAAAGCCTACCTTTGATGGCATGATACCAGGATGTTAGATAGGACGAAGAGGTGCTGCTGAATACTCGTTACTTTCTCTTATTCGAACACCCTCACCTGCATGGGGAACGTTGAAGGATGAGGCATACGTACAATCGAAAATCAGCTACATTGCCTGCACCATGGCCTGTAAAGCAATCCCTCTGAACACCAGCCACCGTTGCTCGTGCAGTGCTTCGCCAACATCAGAAATGTCTAGCTGCTAATTGAGGATATTTTGAGCACCTAGAGTTATTGCAGTAGTCAAACATAAATTTAGTAATATCAGTTTCGCTCCGATATTGTGCATACTCTTTTCATGTTTAAGTGCGTACACGTTTTTGGTTCCCCTCTGCATGTCTTGAATCCGGCGAAAGTAATCATTTTCACTGCCTGCCTGCCTATCTGTCAGGTCATCAACCCAGAGGCTGGTTGGATCCTTAAACAGCACCACCAAAGGTTATGCGGTTATGGCAAAACCACAAAAACCAATGGCGGCACTAAATGAGGCGCACTAGGCAAGATGAGGAGTGAGTGAGTTTACCACTGCTTTCCTCACTGGGCCAGACAGTGCCTTTGCAGCATGACTGACCCTATGAGCAACACCTTTCACAACAATCAGACGCACTGGTCGTGCTATGAATGTCATTACTCAGTATCACTCATACCCCAGCAGCTTCCATATTGTCACAACCATGGATGAGGCTGGGACTTAGGTGCAAGCTACATTTTGCTCTGGCCTGTGCCATGAGATGCATGCAAAAGTACTGTATCCATCAAGAAATAACAGCAGGCCTATCATTTCCACTGGTAACCATTTTTATTCGTCCAGTACCCTGAATGGTTGCCTTCTACAACTACTCCATCCATCATCTACAGTCTATTAGTCGACTGTAATACAGCATTTGAGCCTCCGTGGCTCAGACGGCAGCGCGTCGGCCTCTCACCGCTGGATACCGTGGTTCAAATCCCGGTCACTCCAAGTGAGATTTGTGCTGGACAAAGCGGAGGCGGGACAGGTTTTTCTCCGGGTACTCCGGTTTTCCCTGTCATCTTTCATTCCAGCAACACTCTCCATTATCATTTCATACCATTTATCACTCATTAATAAATCACCTTGGGAGTGGCGACCCCATTGTAATAACAGCCTATATATGTTTCATTCATTACATCCCTGACCCAGTCAATGACTGGAAAACAGGTTGTAGGTTTTTTTTCAATACAGCATTTAAAGGAGGACAAAATGTATATTATTATTATTATTATTATTATTATTATTATTATTATTTATTGGTCATAATTAGAGTCCGGATTATTAGGTGCTGATAGGTTAGAATGCAAACTTACTTAAACCTGTAACAAGCATACCCTACACTGTACAGCGGTTATGCTACGAGACTTGCATAGATAGTAGGGGTATAGCCTATACAACTCCTTGAATTTATGCTACTCTTCCTACAATATGGTACAGCGGGTTGCATGACACTTCCTACAAACAAAATTACTTTGCATTCTAACCTATTACCACCTACAAATCCGAGGTATAGTCATAATTAAATATTACATTAATATGTTGTTCCTTCGTTAGAGAGATTTTCTTGCTATCAGTTCTTAATGCTTACTCTGTGCATGAAGAAAATCTGAAAACTAATAGCAGTGAACAGCGAGAGAAATATCATTACCCGAGATTAATACGAGGTTAATCAAATGTAGATTGTAAGCACAATATGTAATGTATGTTGATCTGATGTATACAGAACTCTCACAAAAAAATATGCGTTATCTGCATCGAACCTTGTACAGACGCGTTTCACAACAACATAAGCACTTAAGTATAACAATTATATAAGGCGAAATAACACTGGGAAGCAAACTGATACAGTTTATCAAGAAGTAAACATAATTTACACTACAGTATTTGCTTAGAACTCAAACACAGAAAAGGCAAACAATAAGAACACCAGTTTAGGATGTATCAAATTGTTTACAGGCACGGTTGTTAATTCTCAGCCGATACTGAGATATGATTGTACGGTAAATAGGTAAACTTGTGTTCTCATCCCGAGCTGGTGCAGCTCTTCTAAGGCGCACCCCCAATGGAGGTGGGCTGCACCTGCCAGTTTAACCAAATACCTGCCATTCTTATATCTCTGGCAGTACCGGGAATCGAACCCAGGCATCCGAGGACGGCAATTAATACAAATATATTTGAGACAAAAATGAAAACGGTTAATGTTTATGTAACTGTACTTTACCAATTATATGAAAGATAATATGTAATCTGTTAAAAAATGCATTCTAGAGATAAGATAAAATAAGATTATGAGAACGCCATCCTCGGATATTCCTTTGATCAGACACACTACCTCACGCTTACGAAGTTTAACGTTTCAACGTACTATCAAGAACCACAAGGAAACTGTACGATGGACGTTGAATACAAACACGTGACTCCGCAGGGTGAAATAAGGTAGGTACGAAAAATATTTCCTCAACGAGCAGCTGCCGGCAAAGATTTAAACACACTGAGGTCTAGGGAAGCTTTAACAAAAGTTCTTACGCCACTATTCTTCACGCGCACAAGATCGAAATAGCGTTAAGTTTCTTGAAGGTGAGAAAAAAATCCTAATTTGGTCTCAGTGGCTTTCTTTAGTAGTGGTAGATATTGTAACGAAAGACTGACACCAAAGGATCACTATTGTCTAAGGCAAACTTTCAAATACGGTTCATTATGAATGGGAAATTAAAAAATTACAAATATTCAAGGCAATGTTTGTATTTTATGAAGTACAGTACAATTACTAATACAAAACAAATCATACGGCGCAATTATAATTAGAAGACTGCCTGGCCTTGTTCCTCTTGAGAAGCGGGAATCTTGTTTTTAATTCTTTCGTCTTCATGACGGGGAGCAGAGCCCACATCCTCCAGAATGAATCGAGCACGTCCTTATCGCCTCGGTTTCACAGTCCTTGAATGTCATATGAGGCGACTAAAAGGGATGACTTCCCAGAGGCAATTTGGAAGCAAGGGCTGGCGACCATGGTGCCCCTAGATTAGTCTGGCATTATTTCCATTTATGCCAGGCTCGTCACTTTCATTTTCCTCTCACTTTTCTTGATCAACCCATCCTCTCTTCTGATCCCGACGGTATTAGGTTTGCGAGGACCAGAAAGTCTTTCATTTATACTTCCGCCGTGGCCTTCTTTCGCAGACACCTTATTCTTCGAAGGGGCGAAGACTCTTTCTTGTCCTATTCCTATTAGTGTTAAGAGGGGTGATTATCTAATGTGTATTTGCCCTTATAACAATAATCACCACTACAAAAAATTATCTATTTTGAGAGTCTATTCGTTATTCGCCACACCGACAAGTTCTTTAACTCTCATCAATGGTCACGTTCCAGACTCCGTTGCTGTCAAACGGTAAAAGTAACCAAAAGCATACACCTGATTATGAAAGTATGAGGAATTTATGCAAGAAAAGATTCTACTATGAAAATGTTTAGAATGGAGTGCAGCTAAGAAGAAAAATATTTAAGGGAACGATCCTAAAACAATGGTGGATTTTCGGCAAAATGAAAAGACTTAAGGACAGTTTCATATTTTGACAAAATACATGTATGTATGTTGGGTAGGGTAGTCAGCCCGAAGGCTGGTTTGATCCTCTGCAGCTCCGCCAACAGCTGTCATAAATAGCCTAGGCGTCACTGAAGAGGCGTACTAGGGAAATGAGGAGTGAGGTAGTTTCCCGTTGCTTTCCTCACTGAGTCAGCCGTTGCTATTACATATCAGTCTGCCAAGCCCACTGAAATGCATGCAACAACCAACCCTATGAGCGATATTTTCACACCATTCATAACAGGGACTGGCTGCATAAGGAATGGTATTACTAGCATCACTCATACCTCAGTCACTTTCACATTGTCAAAGCCAAGGATGAGACTGAGACAGGTCAATGAAAGTAACAAATTTGATATAGCCCATACCAGAAGACATAGTGCACTATAAACACTACATCTCGCCAGCAAAATTGTATCATAAATAAGAGTCCGAAGGAAAATCATCAATATATTAATTGTTCTTTAATTAATGAAAAAGGCATTAAATATAATTTTGATACACAAACCATAGCATAATTATATGGTAAATATGTGTGCAAAACTTCACGCGATAGAACGAGGCAGTCAATGTATGTGTATAAACGTATCTATTAAGATCACGCCATCGATATGGTTTTACTGCTTGATAAAAGAAAAGTAAATACATAACGGTTACTTTCAATAACACAAGGAGTGAAAAAAGAAAAGATCAGAGGAAGTATCGTTACTTCACTAACAACTCTGTTCATAAAACACTGGAGGCTACCATGTTTTTCCAGCCAACTGAATATCTTACAGCCCTCGGCCTCTTAATTACGATCGAAGATTAAAACACACAGAACATGGTAGGAGATGCTGAAGACAACGCGCGTTTCCCTTACATTTCTTCGCCGCAGCAAGGCCTAGGGCCACTAACGTCAGCGCCACTCGAGATTAACATTAAGATATTCTAACGAAGTTATCTTCAATCGGGGCATGTCAAGTACACTCGTGTGAACATAAAAAGATATAAAAAAAAGGCCACCTATTTATAAAGCTTGAGTATACTGCCGTGTTAAGTCCGACATATTTGTATGAAGTGGATTAACGGTATTGAAGAAATGCATGTGCTGCATTGTACAATTAATTAATATCGAAGGTGAGGCCTGTTGAAGACTAAAAGAACTTATTGTTTCATAAGAAGGAATATTAAGCACTTAACTCGTGTTCTTCTGACTGTGGAGATATAGCTCCGTGGCCCAAATCGCGCAGCCAGTTCACCTGGTTGGCTGCCAAGATGACTGCTACCCGCCAGACTGCTTGCGGAGTGGAGGACCACATGGGCAGCGACATCCTCTGGCGTTTTACTTGGCTTCCGCGACCGGGTCGGCTGCCTCTCGCACCAGCCAGCTCCTGAGTTGGTTTCACGAGTCTGAGTGAACCCCGTTCCACCCCTCAGTCCAGAATTAAAATCCTTGTACTGGCCGGCAATTGAACCCGGGGTCTCCGAGTAAGAGGCAACCACGCTATGTCTACACCACGGGGCTGGCCTTGAGTGGTGAAATTTCCCGACTTCTGTGAAGAGAGCAGCTGTAGGCTTAAGTATGGCGTAAGGACGAGATAGGTACCTTGAGCCTTAAGGTAGACCTATTATCTTAATTTAGTGTGTAAAAATCGCCACATAACGAGTACTGTGCATCGGTCGAAATGCTGCCATTCCTGGAATCTACAATTTCAGGTTTTTCAATCTTAACACGAAGAATCCCTATAATCCCTCCTAAAACCATCGATAGACCACAAAGATATTCCTCAGCGGTATGCGAGATCTGTATTGTATGCTACCCAGGAGACAGCAGCTGTGTGTAGCATGCGTCCATTCGGTCAGACTCCCCTCCTCCTTACTTCCTTTACCGACCAACCCCCGTAATTCTCCTTAGCTGTCCACGTTATTATATTGTTGGGGTATAGGGACGCCTTTTAATACGGCTGACTTTCACGACTGATCCCTTCCTTTCCCGACACTCTCACTTATTGAAAGTCTGAATTTTCTATACGATAGCAATGAAGAAGATGGTCACAACAAATACACTAGTATCCAAAATTAAAGCAACATCCTTTCATCCTGTAAATCGTTTCATCAAAACATTTCAGTTATAGTCATAAACACTAATATTGTTTGTTGATAAAGGACAGTCGCAAACCGCCACTGTCTGCTTTGCTGCAACATGTATCCACCGTCACAAACGCCAGGACATGGGTTACTTCTCAACAGGGCGTGTGACCACCCTTGGCAGTAATACAGGCACGACAACTACGTGGAATGCTGGAGCCATCAATATCGTTTTGCCGTATTAATACCCTACAAAAATGAAAAGGAGGATATGGTGATTGATTTATTGATTGATTGATTGATTGATGTTTTCAAAATATAATCTAACTCCAGCCCATAAGACACTAATTTTGCCTGGCAATGGGTAACACAAATAATGGCAATAGTTTCATGACATCCCAACTCCTCTGATCTAAATGAAGACATTAACGGAGCATGGTTAAAAATACCACAATTGGTCATTACCACAACAGTATATGTTTTTATTGAAGGAAAAGAAAAAATAACGGTATTACTGAAGTCAAAAGCGCCAGTCTCTACCATGATCATTCGAGTTGCGTAACAACAGTTTGAGGTGGACTATTTCTTGAATGAGAGATATCTTTGATGAATCGTGGATAAGTAATCTGTCAGTATTATCAGTCCTGCTGTCTGATAGCGCAGTAACTGGCGCCGTAAAGCTGATCAAACCTACGAATGAGTACGGAAGTTAGTGAAAGATAAGGGCAGAAATTCCAATTCTCACCTCTTGGCGTTATACCGAATCAGCGACATCATATCAATCTCCCCATGGCGGCGACAGTTCTAATCTTGTTTTAAGAAGGGAGGAGTTTCGAAAGAGGAAGTCACAAATTCGTGGTTCACAGTCCATGCAACTGGAACAAGGAATCGCTTCCCCTCCCCGCTTCCACACGTAATTATTTTTTGTCCGCGATATAAATCCCCCATCACTACCACGCGACTACTCATTCTCGCACAGTTTTTTTTTTTCACTTAATAATATTCTTTTGCTTGAAACAAGCTCTTACGACCGAGCCAGTGAGTTTTTTTACAGCACCAAGAACAACATCAGCAAAGAGGACGATTTTAACTCATTTCTATGAACGTAACGGTCATACACAGAAACGAAAAATATTGGGGCGGTCAACCACCCAGGTGACCTTGCCCATACAAGACGGCAAGCCAACAGCAAGTCAACACCCACGAAGCTCCTTGTAAGCGAGTCATATTATATTCATTGCTACGAAACTTGCACCGTCAAGTTTAATTCATCCATTTTTAATCATGCATGTTCTTAAGATTTTGCCGCCCCTAAAACCTGCCACCGGGGCAGTGGTACGGCTACCCGCACACCCTCGAACCACCCCTGAGAAATCCAAAACATAACACAACAAACTGTTTCCAGCTGGGGCTACCAGATTAACACTTTTCTTTAAAACTAAGAAGTACATTTTCCAGTGACTGGTCCGAACGTGACCTGTTTTAATACTGATGGTTGGAGTGATAGCAGCAGTATACTAGATCTAACTCTTACTATGTAATGATTTAAAAAATATATATAGAAAAAGAACTGATTAAAATGGCCAGATCCATGCGTCACCAGCGAGGCTCCTTGTAATTGAAATAGCACCTCGCATCATGTTAACTATATATTAATATTTACCCCTCAGTTGTATTTTGAACGATTTATGTTACGCCCCTCAAACAATGTTCATAAAAATGGTATAATTTAAGCCTTTGAAATTGAACTGAGTTATTTTTTTCACTGAATCTCACGAAAGCCTATTTCTTCTTACACTGGCCTATTTCTTTCTACATTGGCAATACGAGCAAGAATGCCATAGACAAACTCAAATATCCTCAGAAATTAAGAACAAAATGTAATTTTAGTACCTCTGAAGGCAGATAACGCTCCCTTTCCTCTAAAGAAATTTTTTAAATTTGAAGATACAGTACAACAAATGGAGGGTATTCCACAATACTTCTCCTTGTATTAATTCTACAGAGTCGTCAATATTTAAATGAATTCGAACAGTGGTCAATGAGATGAGCTGTATAAGAATGGCTCACTGCAGTTAACGTTCCTACCTTAGCGTTTAATTTTTAGGTTGGTTAGTGCAAGAAGAGAAAGAACTCTGGTGAAAAAAGAGAGTACAAAAGCAGACACTCAAAATGAAGAGTGCATCTGGTAACCCTAAATGTATCTGATGTCCAAACTAACCCTAAATAAAACATGCTAACTGCAACAGCCCATACAATCCAATATAACAGTACTTAAACTCTAATGTGATGCAAACTCTCTTGCAGTAGAACCGTTTAAATAATTTAATGGTCAGAACAGAATCTTACAAAAAGCGCGTTAGGAAAAAGCGCTCAGAAGTGCCTTGACAATGGGAGGGACGCAAAACAATGTTAACAGAAATGAGCATGAAAGAACCCACAAACGCCCACTCTGGAATAATTTAAGAAGAGTGTAGGTTGGATCATTATCTTCATTTATAACCACCAGTTACATGTGGGCTACGGACAAGTATACTGGCAGTGATAAAATATAATTCACGTAAAATGAAGGACAAATATTCGTTATCACTGCCAAGGTCGACCAACTGAAGGTAAACTGACTCCAGAATCGCCTTCTTGTGTCCAGGCCTGCGGGACAACTTTAACGCAATCGACGGCATTTAAGAGGACTTACATGTCGAGTTTCTGATGTATTAAAATAACCCCTTTTTCTAGACGATGTTTTTTTAATAACAGTTAATTTCTTCAGTCTGTTGAAACTAATTTATGAATAAATTCATTTAGAAACTATCTAAAGAAGAAAACATATGATTACAGAGTTAAACACTAATAAACTGACTGAGCTGAAACTGAAAAGAAACGACTAGAAATATCGCAACAACAACAAAAGAAAAAAGTAGCAAAGAAGCAGTTACATGTTCAGTAAGTTACCGTATGCCATACACAATACGACCTAAGTACAAATTAGACTAAATTTCACCAGCAACCAAGCGATACAAGTAAAAAGTAATAATTCAAAAACTGTCACAGCTGACATTTTACCCAGCATGGACCGCCTTGTTGCGTAACGGTTAGCACTACTACCTGTCGTTCTCTGCGGCCCGGGTTCAATTCCCAGTACTGTCACGAATTTAAGAATGACTGAAGGGCTGGTATATGGTTGAACTGGTACATGCAGCCCACGTCCAATGGGGTTGTGCCTGAAAAAAGCTCCACCAAGTCGAAAACAGGGTTCGGCCCCCCAAAAATTACTCGTAAATACGTTTCCAACAAAGATCAGTTCGTTTAGTTCTGAAAACAGAGGATTTACGACCAATGATTGTAATCGGCTTCTACGTAATTTTTATAACCGTTTAAACAGCGGCACCGTATTCCCTTTCCCGAATGTAAGATTTCTATGACTGAAAATTCCCAATCATTCAAAAATAAGTGGCATGATCACAGACATTTGCTATGCAGATGTTGGATTTTAGAATTTTGATTTTAGAGACGACCTGGGACTACGCTTTCCTACACAGTGATGGTGGTGATTATTGTTTTAAGAGGAAGTACAAGACCACCATCCTCTATATAACACATATCAGAGAGAAAAAAATGGAAGGGATCTGACACTTCGAAAAATGAAGTTATCGGCCAAAGAAAGACAAGGGATACGAAGGGCCTAACAATGAAAGACTCCCTATCCCTCGGAAACCTAACAGTGTCGGGGTCGGAAAAGAACAAGAGTTGACCAAGGGAGGTCGGATAGGATATATGAAAGTGAGAAGCCTGGCACAAGTGAAAGTAATGGCAGGACTCAGCTAAGGGCCAACCCACGCTTCAAAGTTATGAGCCCCTGGGGCCCTTTTTAGTCGCCTCTTGCGACACAATCACGAAAATTATTCTCCTAAGAATATGTCCACGATGAAGTAGGTATTCGTGAAAAATCCTTAGAAAAATTAAATGACAAATTCCAGCAATATATCTCGCGGCTTAAGAAACATTGTTGAACAGCAAAAGACGCCGGTGTGCTTACCTTGGAAATATCTTCCTTGACGTGATATTAAATCTGACACACGACTTTTAAAATGTCGAACGAATTAATAATTGGCGAAGTGACCTTTCGCACATGTGGGGAGAAGCACTGGTGACAAGTGAAGAAAGGAAAAGGCAGTTAGCAATACAAATTTTAACAAAAATGTTACAGCCCGTCAGGAATTCGGAATCGATTAATGAGATGCGGTGTCGATGAGGGCCCACCTGAGACCACAATTTCTTCTATTCACTTACCCCTCCCCCCAATCCCCCGTGTTAATTTCCAATTTTCCATCGTCCTTACCTTAGATTATCTGACATTGAGGTCTCTCTCTCTCTCCTCCAAATCACTAACATATTTGATTATTTCTTTTTATTATTATTATTATTATTATTATTCCTTTATTATTTGTTAGCGTGGAACAGGAAAGGACTGCTTAAGATAAAAAAACAAGGATCTTCAGATTAACAGGTGAACAGGCTTCCTCTTCGTGAGAGAGGCAAATGAACGACAAAACTCAGTGCACTATGTATTTAGTTAAGCAAAGTGAACGCCAACTCGTGTATACTTAACAAGCAAAACTGGTTTCGTTAAATTTGCTTTCTTAAGAAAATAGAAGAAAGAAGAACATATCCTAGGAGCCATTCCTCTATTTGAACACCTTCTTACGGAAATCAAATAAAAAGAAATAGGGTATGAGCTCGTTTTATGGACTTATTTCTTTCTGCTAGTGGTTTTACATCGTATAAACACGTGTTTTCGGTGATGCAGGATGGGAAAGGGCTAGGATTTGAAAGGGAACGATCAATGTTTTAAGATATAGTACCAGTATTCGACTTTTATGAGAACGTAAAACCATCTTCAGTCCCGCCGACGGTAGAGTTCCAACCCACCATCTCCCGAGTTCAAGCACATAGCTACGCGACACAAATTGCAGATTTACGGACTCTAAATCTTGTGTCATGTCACAGTTGTACGGATTTATGTGGAATCCGAACGAATGAGTCGTAATGATCAAGTCTGAATATCACACTTTGATTGACTTGTTTGAATCCACTTTCTTTTCGATTAAAAACACCAACCAAAAAATTGTATTTGGACTTGTAATTAGGGGGTGTTTATTTTTCGTAGTATCAAACTTTCGTATCGCTCTAATCGATATTCTCGATATAATTTTGTATCTTGTTTTATCCATAGTTTTCGGGGCCGCTCGGTTGAACAGTGACCCCGCTTGTCGTTTAAGTATTATTATTATTATTATTATTATTATTATTATTATTATTATTATTATTATTATTATTTCGTGTGGCTATTTCTAACCGGGTGCAGCCCTTGTAGGGCAGACCCTCCCATTAGGGTGGGCGGCATCCGTCATGTGTAGGTAACTGCGTGTTATTGTGGTGGAGAAGAATAGTGTTGTGTGTGAGTTGCAAGGATATTGGGGACAGCAGGAACACCCAGTCCCCGAGCCAAGGGAATTAACCATTATGGTTAAAATCTCCGACCCGGACGGGAATCGAGCCCGGGACCCTCTGGACCAAAGGCAAGCACGCTAACCGTTTAGCCATGGAGCCGGACTAAAAGTAAACTCGTGTCCCCGTCCTAAGGGGGTGTAGCTCTTTCAGACACACCCCCAATGGAGGAGAGCTGCATGTTCCATTTCAACCACATACCAGCCCTCCTGCCATTCTTAAATTTCTGGGAGTACCGGAAATCGAACACAGGCCCTCTAGGACGGCAGCTAATAACACTAACCGATACGCTACGGAAGAGGACATGGGGGGCTTGAGAATAGGTGTTTTTTTTTCTTCCAAAATGGCCGAGATTATGGATGAATGTTCCAAAATAGCTGTCAACCAAACTTGCTACACATGACTCACTATCCGTAACAAAATACTGTGGGGGAAAGACACTAGTAGCGGGGGTGGGAAGGGGGCGAAGTATAAAAATAATCGAAACGACCAATATTAGTGACGAATCCGTAGTTTTCTGGGTTGCTGAGATGAATTATGGCATTCTGCATGTCATTTACTGTAGTTTAAGTACAGCCTCCATCGGCATGGCGATTGAGAGAAGATGAAAAAGTATGTCCAAAATGGCCGAGATTATGTATGTATGTATGTATGTATGTATGTATGTATGTATGTATGTATGTATGTATGTATGTTCCAGCATAGCTGTCAACCAAACTTTGTACACATATGACTTACTATATGAAAAGAAAATACTGTGGGGGTAATACACCACTAGCAGCGCTAGGTCGGTATGGAAAGGGGGTGAAATATATATATAAAAAAAGAAAATTACTCACATTAATGTAAAATTCATATTTACACACTTCAGATGTCGTTTGAATACAATTTCAGTCCCTATGTGGGAGCGGTGGAGGGGTGAAAAAGAAAATATCCAAAATGGCCGAGATTATGGGTGAATGTGTCAGCCGTCAAACAAACTTGGTACTATCTGGAAATAATACTGCGGAGGATGTGAGGGGATGACACGTAAAATTAATCGAAAACGACCGATATCAGTGTCGAATTCACAGTTTTCGGAATCACTGAGATGAATTGTGACATTCTGGATGCCGTTTAAGTCCAAGTCCAGCCTCCATCGGCATGGGGGTTCACAAGGACTGAAAAAGAAAATGACCAAAATGGCCTAGAGGAGTGTTGATTCCATCATTTTCGGAGTCCCGGGGCTGATTGATGCCAGTTCCATTCACAGTTGGAATCATGCACATCATATCAATAGTGCGACGGATAAATACAGTTAGAACTTGTATTATTTGATTGAAAGGATCATCTACTTCCCAGACAATCTGGAGTGCCACAAGAAACTAAATAATCTCAAATTAAAACTTAAAGTTATACACAAGACTATACTTCTAAATCTACAAAAGAGTTCATTAACGCAATCAACGTCACGATAAGGAAATATACAAAAAGAAAATCACTTCAAACAGGTAATACAAATCCTAAAAACAAACATTCTACTTTTTTTTTAGCATGACACGAAAAGCACCCCTGATTTTTTGTTGGTATAGTTCTGATACATCCTATGTATGTTTGATGATGTTTTCCACTTTTTGTCTTATCCAGCTATTTTAAGAGCATATTTGCCTGTAAATTTGAGCGATTTTTAGGTTCTAAACACTCGAACCCTAATCGTAAAATGCCCAGTGCAGCCCTTTTAATGTAGACCCTCCGAAAAAGGTGGGTGAATCCGGGAAATTGCGTATTAGTGTGGGAGGATATATTGCATGTGGTATGCGAGTTGCAGGGATGCAGGGGACAGTACATAAGCCCAGTCTCCGAGCCAAGGGAATAAACAGTTTAAGATTAAAATATCTCGATCCGGACAGGAAACAAACCCAAGGCTCCGAGGGCCAAAGACCAAGACTCCTACCACTCAGCCATGGAGGCTGATGGACAGTTCGATGGAGATACAGTATCTTAAGCTAAATTTAACTGTTGGTGTCATTCTTGTAATCTTAAACTCAATAGGATTTCTTTCGGATCAAACAAGCCCAGTTGAATAGTTATATTTTACACGAAACAAAAGTTAGTAAGAAATCAGCACAGGGGCATAACGTTAGGGCCTGTAACGCAGGCGGGCCCGGGCCTTAAAGGGGCCCCGCGGTATATATATAGCTTAATGTCACTCTGCACGGAAATGATCAGGTTAACTTTGTAGAATCAATCGAAAATATATACCGTACAGTATATACATTTTACAATTTGGACGCAGAATAATTGCCACTTGATTGAATCTAGCAGCAGTTTATTGTGTTGAGTGCAACACGCAACAGCTGTAAAGGAATGTTTGCCCTTGCCATCTCTCGGAAACACCGCTTACATGCTCTTCAGGAAAGATCCGCACCAAATTATCTAAAAATAATTATAACAATGAAAATTGATATCAAAATTGTACTTTCTTATTGTGTAGTGCACCTGAGATCGTACTATCCACAAATTTTGCAGAATATTTTTACGTTTCTCGTTTGTCGCGCATTTGACAACAATGTGTAATGCCAATAAGAAGTTAGTGTATCAACAATCAGTCAACTCAATTTTCAACGAGCTCTCTTTGCTCGAAGTTAATGATAGGCTTATCAGTTGAACGGTTTGATATTTTCCAAGCTTTATTTGAACAGTGTTTGATTTAATTTTGTTCGTATATATTTTTTGTGTTGTAATCGAAAAAGGTATTACAGCCGAGAGTTCAGTTATCGATTACAGAGTACAGTTCTGTAGTTGGTACTAAAAAATGAAACCAATTAAAGTTAACCACAAACAGTGGCGCATGATTGGCAGTTTTGCAGGTTAAGCGTTAAAGCACGGAGGAAGTAAAATAAAACGTATTAAACATTAAAAATAATCTTACAATAATGAATATTCCCTTTGTTCATATAACTTGGCAATATACTGCGTTATTTCTACCTGCTATATTCATAGGTTTTACATTTTATTTGAGAGGGCCCGAAATTTTATTTTGGTAGGCGAGCCCGCATCTCATTCGTTCTGCCCCTGACTGAGCAGGCCACTGAAATAAACCTGCTTCCGCTTTGACCGAGTATGTTACCTTCCCGATTTGGCACTTCCCTTTTTTCCGAATAGGTACGCCTTAACATTGTCGATAGGCAGCTGCTCAATAGCTATCATCCACGACTCCTCAAAATGGATCAGCAAATGATTCAAGTATGTGGGAAACGAGGTTAGAATAAAGCGCGGGATCTTGCAATCTTGGACCATATTCAACTCATTCAGAAGATAATCAATGAGAGTTCCAACTTACCTCTAGTATTCGTAGCGGCGTCCGCTATTTTCTGGAAGGCATCCAAATATGCGGCAATAGCTTGGATGGTCGCCCTGGAACAAAAAGTGACAACTTCAGCAGTGCGTAAACACAAAACAAAACACGCCAGTGAACACGGGCACGAGCACAAGGACAGTACAAAGGAGAACAAGAGATTATATAAAGAAAATGCAAGAGAGAGAGAGAGAGAGAGAGAGAGAGAGAGAGAGAGAGAGAGAGAGGGGGGGGGGGTGGAGAGTGAAGAAAAAGCATCAAGCGAGGCGAGCCAACTTTTCATATAATTTAGTTTGCCACTCTTCATTTCACTTCAACGAAGCATGTCACAAATTGCAAAGCAGTCATCTCCATACAGGCCATGAACCCCATGAAGGCCCTTCGAGGGTTGGAAGGTAAAGGCTTCCACCAACCATAACCTCGGCAATTTATGGGGTACAATGTTTAGCTCTACGCTCGGCCGCCTTTGCCTCCAGCAATTAACAGTCGCAAATTGCATTATTATTAATTTTAAAGGGTTGGAACATCGTAGTCAATAGCTTTGTGTACATATACAGAGAATGAAATATATTCAATGATTAGTTTCACAGCTGAGTATTCCAATGTGTGTACTTTTAAAAAAGTGGAGTGAGAATTAGCAAACAGCCGTTGGCAAAATATCATCCCAGCATTTTCCTGGATTGGAAATGGAAAATTTGGAAACACTATTTCACATAAGTTCGACGATTGCTATTGCAAGTCGAGGGTACCCGCTACCGCTTTAATGCGACGAGTAACCCTAATCGTTGGGAAGCTAGTGGTGGTGGTGGTGGTGGTGGTGATTTTTGTGTTAAGAAGAAGTACAACTACATAATCATCTTCTCTGAACAAATTAAACAGAGATAAAAATTAAATTAAAATAAAATAAAATAAAACTCATCTGTTGAGAACACCTCAAGACAGGTTAATACGCAGAATTTTGGAAAAGCTTTGCAAACAAAAGCAACAACCTGTCTGGATAAAAGAAATAAAAGAAGACATGAAAGAATTAGAGATAACACTGGAGGATTTAAAGAATAAATCAAACAAAGTAAATAAATTGAAGAATAGTAAAGTTAGATTCCTACCAAAATGTGATAAAAGAGAAACAACTAAAAGGGTATTTTCAGAAGAAGAACGACAACGAAGATTAAATAAAATGAAGAAATACTGGAAGATCAGAAAAACATAAAACATCATAGAAGACCGGACAGAAATGGACTACAGTGGCCCAATGCGGCCATAAAAGCACAATAATAATAATAATAATAATAATAATAATAATAATAATAATAATAGTAAAACAATTCTACGGAGGATTTTGATTTTTTTTTTAAATATCATTAAGCCGAAAAGGAGACAAACTCATTCGAAAGGGAACGTAAGTTCCGCGAGTAACAGAACACTTTACGTCATGTACTGTATGTTCTTGATTAATCCACTCTCACACAAAGCTAATGACAAGATCAGCAGTATTGTCGTCATCGGCTAGAATGAGTTCTCAAGTGTCTCCTGCAGGCCGACGTTCCGTCTTATTTAGGTCAGAGAGATCCACGCACCCTGTAAGGAGTGGGCCACAACGTATTCGGCACCACTGGGGAATCTTTCAGCCTACACAACACTGCGGTCTCTCTCCGTGAAGTTGTCTTCTCAAGGTTCTTTTGAAATATCAACGACTTTGGATGATACTGATAGTATATGAATGCCAAAGTCACCGGATACAACAACAGGTTCATCGCCGTAAGCCGCCCGGGAACAATTTATTCAAATTCGGATCTAGAAATCTCCCAAAGAACGTAACTATGCTTATCTACGGAAGATAATACGAAGGGGGTAATGGGATATATTTTTAAAGGAAATGGGTAAATCTCAAAAGCAATACCCTCACATGCTTAAAACACAAATTACGGATTTTCACAACCACAGAAAATGGTTGTCAAACTTGGAAGACAATTTTATTAAATAACATCAAGTGAGAACGACTTGCGTCGAATATCTAAGTTCTCGCACATTAGATATGCCAAATTATTTTTGTCCTCTACGCGTAATTCATTGTCAAAAGCAAGCAAACTAGCACGGGACCTCCGGTTTCACATGAAATCCAAAATATAAGAACGCAATTTCTCATTTTAAAAACATCACATGCAGCAAAATTTGAATCAAATACAGCCAACTGTAATGTGCTAGAATTTCACATCGGACTAGCACAGAAAAATATCTTAAGCGATGTATGAAAGGAAGAAAAATACAATCGCATGTTTAGAGTATTATATACTTTACACGTTGACAGATTTGCCTTCACTGATTCGGCCTCAAATCTAACTGGCAAGAGAACAAACCATGTCGTAATGCTGTTCAGGAATCTGGCTCAGAAACAAGTTAGCAAGAGGAATCTCATTTAAACAAAAAGTTGTTTTCAAATACTTGGCCAATTTATACGCACTAAAAGTGGCTTCATCGACGATACAGCAAAATAATGAAGAGAGAGCCATTGTCTGCAGCATTAGGCTGTAAAAAAATGCCTGTATCATAAGGGCATTCACACTGGCGGCTTCTTCGCTGCTGGAAACTAGTCCTATTTTAAGTCAATGGTCAGGAAGAAAAAAATATTAATAAATGCATTTAGCAAAGGAGAGAAAGCAAAGGCCATGAAAGTCTTTCGAGGGGTGAAAGGCAAAGGCTTCCACTGTTCGTAACCTCGGCACTTGGTGGAGGTAGAGTGGTTGCCGCCTTTGCCCCCAGAAAGTAACTTGGTACTCATTTTTGGTGTAGGCTGAGTGAACCTCACGGGCAAGTGCAACTCCGGCAGTGGAAATACAGTTCCTTAAATTTTCGCCTTCCTGAAGGGGAATCAAACCCACGTCCTTCTGGCCGAACCGAGCATGTCTTTATCGCCTCGGTAAGGCAGCCCCTGATAAATGCACATAGGCTTAGTATGAACTGAAGAATACACCGGGCCGAGTAGCTCCGATGATAGAAGCGCTGGCCTTCTGAACCAAAGTTACTGGGTGCGATCCCGGCTCAGTCCGGTGACATCTGAAGGTGCTCAAATACGCCACCACCGTGTCGGTAGATTTAACGGCAAGTAAAAGAACTCGTGTTGGACAATATTTCGGCCTCTCAGAGTCTACGAAAACCGTAAATATGTTTAATGGGACGTAAAATCAGAAACAATATATTATGCCAGAAGAAGGTTATTAGGGACTATACTCCAGAAAGTAAAAATAGGGGAGGACGGGGGGGGGGAGGGGGGCGAAAATGGAGACCGTAAAACTAAGCACACAATTCCAATGCTTATTCGACAAACAGAAATAAACTCCATCAACATTAAATTCGATCAATTAATAATGCCAAATGCAATACTCAATTCATAGCCTATCAGAACTGGACAGTCCGACTCGTTAGCTGAAGGGTCAGCGTACTGGCCGTCGGTTCAGAGAGTCCCGGGTACGATTCCCGGCCCCAACATCCCTGCAACTCACACAACACCACAGTATCACGCAGTTATCTATACACATGGCAGATGCCACCCACCCTCATCGGAGCGTCTGCCTTACAAGGGCTGCAGTCTGCTAAAAACAGCCACACGAAATTATGATTAAGAACTGGACATACTAAGCTCACTCGCCCCTTCACACTTACTGAAGAACGCCCTCCAACATGTGTATATTGCTATTCTCCAATTTCTATCAGACACAATCTATATACCCTTTACATACTGGATGGAAACAGGAAGCCAGTATCAATAACCTTCATTCCGCAATTAATGATATCAGCAAATCAAAACAGATTGTTTATTTCTTATTAATATGAACAAAGTCATCAAAGTAGTAACTGGGACCTTCAGGCGAAAGATGCCTCATTTTTTGGAAGATAACTTTGGTAAACCTACAGTATTATAAATCAATTGATAGACTCAAAACATGAGGAAAATATATTACAGACGTCCTTTTTGATAACCGACCACAAGTACATGTCAGTCATGAATACGCAGATGGGCCATTAATTTTGAAGTCTGAAGTAACACATGCCATAAATCAAAAGACGGGTAAGCTTAGGGCCTTTATGAGATTACATCTGAAGTTATCAAACTTATCAACGATGAACAAATTAATAAGATAGCGGACCTCTTTAATAGCATATATAACTCTGGAGAAATGCCTAAGGATTGGCTATTATATACTTTCATTCCCCTGCCAAAGCAATCAACTTCTAAAAAGTGCAACGAATATCGTCTTATAAGCTTAATGAGCCATTTGCTGAAATCCTTCCTGAGAATTATACATGCCCGAATAAGAAAGAAATGTGAAAACCAGATAGAATATTCCCAGTTTGGATTTAGAAATGGTTATGGAACTCGTGAGGCTCTATTTGGATCAACAACTCTTCTCCAAGAATGCTGGGACCAACAGAAATATATATTTGCCTGTTTCATAGATTATGAAAAAGCATTTGATAGAGTAAAACACTATGAACTCAACAGAATACTCCAGCAAACTGGAAATGGCAGTAAAGATATAAGAATAATCGAAAACCTCTACTGGAATCAAAGGATGTAGTTAAGATTGATGGTGATACATCAGACTATTTGGAAATTAGGCGAGGGGTTCGACAAGGCTGTGTTTTGTCCCCGTTATTATTCAACATCTACTCGGGAGCTGTATTTAAGGCAGTTAACAGATACAGAAGTGGGAATCAAGGTCAACGGAGAACTAATACGCACACTCAGATATGCGGATGACATAGTACTTCTTGCCAGTAGTATTGAAAGCCTACGTACTTAGACAAGCTTAATACAATTGGAGAAAAAAATGGGTCTCACAAAGAACACTAAGGGCCGGTTGCATAAAAATCGTTAACTGTAGTTCAGTTTTGATCGAAGATCGGAAATGAACTTCGTTCTTTTCTCTATGTGAGTTGTATAACACTAATCTGAGATCACTGAACCAAGTTCAGTTTTGATCTAAGGTCGACGAAACAGAGTTGACAACATCGCTAAACAAGAGATATAATTGCGATCGTATCGAATCGAGTTGTATCGAACATGCGATTTAGATAGAAACGATCGATAATTCTTGACGCCATTCGACATTCATTTGTCTGCGATACGTAAACAAAGCCGCAAAATGGAGAAGAAAGATGAGTACCGGTAACAAGAAGACGCGTACTGCAAATTTTAAGAAAGAGGAAAAAGATACGTCTTTCTTACTTCACCCTCCTCAGCAGGCATCTTGATGAATTGAGGTTTTAGAGCTGCAATCTCTCTAGTGACTGTGTATAGTCCTACTTGCAGTTCCTTTATTTACATTGAATACATCTCCAATTACTATTTGGAAGCCTCCAGTTGCGTGTGAGAAGGATCATGAACATTGGATTCAGTGCATGATTTCGTTTAGTTTGTGTCCTTAATTGTAGATGTAATCTTTGTTCTAGTTCTTCAACTACACGTTTTCCTAATCGAAACCGTATTTTAAATTGTCGATCATTTAGTTCTAACAAGGGATTCCTTCTATGTTGAAACACGCGAGGAGCTCTTTGGAGTTCAAACTCTCCATTCTCGGATGAAACGTCAGAGTAATCTGAAATCTGAAAACAGCATAACCTATAGGCCCTAAGCATAAAACAGTGGAGAACAAACAACTTGTTAATAGTAGGATTATTGTTCAAATAATTACAATTAGTATTAGGCCTACTTATCATTTTACTTTAATCAACAGTAGGCCTATTTATTATTGTTCTTTGTTATTATGTCATAGACACCTAAACAGATTTATTTCTCACAAAAATAATAATTATATTCCTTCTGCTGAACTTAGTTCAACCAGGTTAATCTGAGAAAATTCACCAGTCAGATTTAATCTTCCATCAAGAAGACATGATCTTGGATTAATGTTTATACAACCAAAATTCTAAGTTCAGCTTGACTGGAGATCAGTTTCGGGTGGTTGAACTCAGATTAACTTTTATGCAACCGGCCCTTAGAAAACTAAACTAATGGTTTCCAGTCGAGGAAGAGTTAAATCCATTCTGAAACTGAAAGGTCAACAAATCGAACAAGTTGACAAATTTAAATACCTTGGTTGTTGAATATCAGATTATTTAAACCCAGATCTCGAAATTAAGACCCGTATAGAAATGGCAAGATCAGCATTCAAGTAAATGAAGGCTTTACTATGTGATGACGTCTTAAACTTAAAACTGAGACAGCTCATGGTTCAGTGTTTTATTTGGTCAAATTTGCTTTATGGAGTTGACGCTTGGACCTTAACAACGACCACCATAAAAAAGGCTGGAAGCTCTAGAAATGTGGGTTCATAGACGAATGCTAAGAGTCTCCTGGATATGGCACGTCTTTAATGAACAAATATTGCAGAGAGCAAACTCTAGAAGTGAACTACTGATTAACATCAAATGCAGGAAAATTACGAACTTGGTGCATGTGATGTGATGAAAGATATGCAGTATTACACCTGATTTTAAAGGGAAAAATCGAAGAACAGCGAGGAGTAGGCAGAAAAAGCACGTCATGTCTCAAACAACATTCAAGACTGGACTGGAGTACGAACCGTCGTACAACTCTACCGTGTTGTTAGACCGACTCGTTGGCTGAACGGTCAGCGTACTGGCCTTCGGTTCAGAGGGTCCCGGGTTCGATTCCCGGCCGGGTCGGGGATTTTAACCTTAATTTGTTAATTCCAATGGCACGGGGGCTGGGTGTATGTGTTGTCTTCATCATCATTTCATCCTCATCACGACGCGCAGGTCGCCTACGGGAGTCAACTCGAAAGACCTGCACCTGGCGAGCCGAACATGTCTTCGGACACTCCCGGCACTAAAAGCCATACGCCATTTCATTTCACCGTGTTGTTGAAGATCGAAGAACACTGTCCATACTGATCACCAACGTCCGAGAGACTGGGCAAAGCATATAGAAGAAAAACTATATTTAGTCGCTTTTTACAGTTAAGGCGCAATAAGACAAAGCAGCTGAAGTGACCTTAAATCAAGTACTGCACTTAAAAAATGGAAAGGCTTTTACAAACAGACGATTGTCTGAGCAGTCAAAAGTTGTATGGTAATGGGGGAATAAATTAGGATAAACGTTTTCAATTGTCGCTGTTTTGACTCTTCTACCATTCATAAAATGTTACTTGTAACACCACAGATCTACTGAGCTGATTCTTGATATAATGGCGATTGGGTCTGGAACTTAACTATGCGTGGTGGTAGATAACCAGATTTATCCTCAGAGCTTGCAAGATAGTCTAATTTTTTTCTCGTCTTCCCTTAATTGCAGCAGTTCAGTGTTAGTGATTTACTTTGGATTAAGCATAAAACAAGAAAAAATGACCAGAAGTCTATTTACAAATTGAGGCATAAGTCATGGCAACTATTTTTCCTTACATTTTCACGGTGCTACCATAAAATAATCATATATCCTGGAAAGCATGGCATTCATAGTACATGAACACAGCATGAGATGCGAGTCACTTCGTGGTATATGTCACACAACGACGACAGCAATGTATTATAGAACCTTCCTGCAGACACAGTTGCATGTGCAATTGGCCGTAAGACACGGTTCGCACCCGCGACCCCGACAGGATGTAAGAAAAAGATTCCTCCAGTTCATTAATTGCGCTCTGATTGGACCTGTTTTACATAAAGCGTGCGCCTGTCAGCGTATTCCAATAGTGAAACTGATGTGAAGCATTTCATATCCACGGGATAACCCCTCCAGCGCTTCCCTCCTATTGTCTACCTGGGACACAATTAATGACCTACTAACCCATACAGATCACTTACACGACAACACGCACAGCTAATAATTACAGAAGCGTCATGTTCAACCCAGCAAAAACAGGGGACATGCGAGCACGTTCATGACGAGTATTTCCAGTTCTGTGTACACTACATCTGTTGTTAACATTTAGTCAGCCTCGTAGATTTACTGGCACGTAAAATAACTCCTGTGGGACAAAATTCCGGCACCTCGGCGCCCCCGAAAATCGTAAAAGTAGTTAGTAGTGGGACGTAAAGCCAATAACATTATTATAATATTTAGTCAATGACTGCGACTAGACAGTAAAATGGCTTATATAATTTTAAAACAACTTATCTTAAATCCTAGCGTTTGTGTGGGTTCATACAGGTTTTTGAGGTGGTGGCTTATAAAAAGAACTCTTACGTTAACTTAATATTTTGTTTCGATATCTCAACTGCAATGAACGGGATACAAATCACGGCCGCTTTAGAGAGAGGCGAAGGACATAAGTCATTCAGCTATCACGCCCACCAAGTTCGTAGTTTAAGTGGTAAACGGATTTTTTGAAAGGGAATTCGTTATGGAGTCATTAATTCTCATACTAGTCTTCCGAATTTAACTACCTCTAGTCAATACCAGCCAACAAGGCATGAATTCGAACTCACAGCCCTGAGACCAGGAGAAGATAGCCAAACTCAACATTACCCAGCCAGTCCTTCAGAATAGCTTTCATGTACTACGAATGGACGAACAATTATTTAAAAGATGACTTTTTCATGGTCATTTTCCCAAATTATTGGGGTCGGCAACTGATGTGGATTTGTCGTGGTTTTACGGCTGAATACCCTATGTAGAGGAACGTATTCAATATTGCGCGTTTCTCCGGTGGTTTGTAGTCTAATGTGTTGCATGTAAATGTGCATTTAGATGAGCACAAACATATATCCCCCGAGTTAGAAGAATTGATTAGATAATTGTATAAATCACCGAGCCAGCCGGGAATCGAACCCGTGGTCCTCTGAACTGAAGGCCAATATGCTGACCAGTTACGGAGGCGGGCATGGACACATCTCAGATATTCAGGCCAGGTCTACTTCGATCTTTTAATAATTAATCATTTCAAACAGGTGATCAGTTGTGTAGTATTTATTAAACTTTGTGTTATTGGCTAAAAATACAAATAATGGGCAAAGGGTTAGTCTATCACAAAATAAAGCCCAGAATGTAACTGAATATTCAGTTGCCTACAAATAAATGTCACATACATTTTTTTTTTGTAACTCAAATTGTTCTCCAACAAATTATACTTTTATGTGTTAAAACACGTGTTCCAGAGCACCCGCCAGTCGAGCGTTGCGTACTACACACCAGAGTGTGCGAAGGCTGCTGTGGCTTCAAACCAATGATTAGTACGTTAATAATCCGCCAGCAAACACTCCGGACGGCGTAAGTCAATCTTACAATCTACAATCAATGTAGCTACGTGAAGTAAAAGAAGCGACATTTTTTCTTGTTCCAGGTCGACTGACCACCTACTACATAGTCCAGTAATAAATGGTCATGAACTATTTTTGAGTAACCGGAATATGGTTTTGAGATTTTTCCTTTTGGACACACACATATTATAGCCTACACCATTGTTACTAATCAGTCTTCGAAGTGTCCTCCGTTAGCACGCACACAGGCTTTAGAGTCTATTTGCCCAATCACTAAAAGGACAGTATCACCGACGGGAAAGTCTTCACCACTGAAGAGAGAGAACTTTAACAACCGAAACGACAGGGTATATATTGTAAGTTCTCGAGAAGCTTGCGAGTTTCTGAGGCCCAGGGAGTCGCCATCCCTCCTCAGTCATGGTTTGGTGGGGGTTGAGCTATGAGCGCCCCAACAGGCTTCATTTTTTGAAGAAGGCATGAAAAGTGCCGGAGTGCATGTGGAAACCGTTCTGACCGGACGAATTGGCCGTGCAGTTAAGGGCGCGCAGCTGTGAGCTTGCATCCGGGAGATAGTGGGTTCGAGCCCCACTGCTGGCATCCCTGAAAATGATTTTTCCGTGGTTTCCCATTTTCACACCAGCCAAATGCAGGGGCTGTACCTTAAATAAGGCCACGGTTACTTCCTTCCCATTCCTAGCCCTTTCCTATCCCAATATCGCCTTAAAACCTGTCTGTGTCAGTGCGAAGAAAAAGCAAATTTAAAAAAACGTTCTGGACCCTCTCATTAACGACTTCAGTCACACCACGTAAAACATGAACGCTGGTTATTTAGCAAGATTCCGCGCCAGCTCATAAGGTAAGGATGACTCAAGAGTGGTTACAGGTCAATGTACGAGACCAGACTTCAACTCCACAGCTGAGTGGCCTCTGGTAGCACCGATCTCAAACTCCTGGGCTTCAAACTGTGGTCAGTGCCAGAGGGAATCGTCTGTAAGGAAAGACACACACTACACTTGAAAGTTTGAAGCGTTCCTTGCAGGCAGCAGTGCCGATTTCCCGATGGATACTGTCCGTTCTGTGATAGATGACTGTCCAAAGTACAGTGTGCGTATTAACGGTGAACATACGCACTGCTGCCTGAGCCACGGAGACTACTTCTAAAGACATATGTATGTCAAAAGACCTTTGACCGAGCTCGATAGCTGCAGTCGCTTAAGTGCGGGCAGTATCCAGTATTCGGGAGATAGTAGGTTCGAACCCCACTATCGGCAGCCCTGAAGATGGTTTTCGCTGGTTTTCCATTTTCACATCAGGCAAATGCTGGGGCTGAACTTTAATTAAGGCCACAGCCGCTTCCTCCCCACTCTTAGTCCTTTCCTATTCCATCGTCGTCATAAGACCTATCTGTGTCGGTGCGACGTAAAGCAACTTGTAACAACAACAACAACAAAAAAAGAGAGAGAGGAAGTCGAGCCTAGACTAGTTACAATTATGAAGGAAGAACTTCCAAACAATTTTTTTGAAGAGGGGAAAGAAACCCTCAATTTAGAGTAGTGACATTTCACACGGGTGTCGAATCTTGAACTACAGTTTCAATGGCTCGAAGGCCCAAGACTTCACTTTAGGTACCTCTAATTACATTTAAGAGTTCACATCAGAACACCTCTTACTATATTTAAAAGCTAATCAGCCTTTTCACTCGCTACTTTTATTCCGTCGGAAAGCCACACACTAACAACATATCGAAAGATCCAAAAACACTGGAGTCGAAGCTCATATTTATACAACCAAGAAAAGGGAAAAAACACAGGTTACCAGAAAGGCCGAGAACAGCATGAAAGGGATGCTGAACACCTCAAGCAATCCTGTGACATAACTTGTGATAAAACCTAATGGGACAGAAGGGCCGGTTACACAGAAGATAAACCAAACTACAAGGTGGCTAAGACCAGAAAGAAGTTCCAGTTAAATAGTCCGAAACCCAGGATAGAAATTTAGAGTTAGAAAACTTAGTCACCAGAAAGCAAAGTGAATAAGGGAAACGAGGGTACACACTCGTACGTCCTTGAAGTTACACAGCCCCCACGGGGGGTTTACACAATGTCCGTAGACAGCCTAGAAAACCTACATAATACAAACTAATCAGAGGTAATCGCAGCATGCCCTCCCTAACTGTTACATGCTACAGGTTTCGCCATACGTAGATAAGTTTACATTTTAGGCCATGTTCTGGCTACCTTGCGCAGTCGCTATCCCAGCCTCGTCAGTCGTCTCCCAGCAGGAGACTTCAACTTTTTGTTGCACTCTCCAAGTTCAGATCATTATATAAAGGGAAGGACTGGGTGCTGACTGGTAGAAAATGACGTAAACAAGTAGTAAACTGATTGGTTGATAATGACATCATAAGACAGTAGTAGCAACTTAGAAACGAAAGAGGGCCGATGACCTGCGATGTTAGGCCCCCTTAAAACAACAAGCAGCAAGCAAGCAAGAAACTAAAGAAACTCTCCCAGTACGGGCCACCTAATACAGAAACAATTTTCAACTGAGAAAACAGAGCAGTAGTGACATATTGTGATGAAGTAAAGTGAGTAGAGATAGTTGAGTTCAGCTTGTCTCCGTGAGACTTCACCACTTTCAGGCGTTAAAGGATTTGCCTGCAACTAAGGAGAGGCCGTACCACCGTTAAATAAATAAATAAATAAATAAATAAATAAATAAATAAATAAATCTTCCGAGCCATCACAATATTTTCCCTGTTGCTTTTACTATGGAGCAGCGTGATAAAATATCAAATAACATCCCAATCACATTACGTAAATAAAACCTAGTACTTCGCGATCGGCTTTTGTTACCTCGATTACGAAATAACTTTCTCGCATTCAACAGGAATACTTCTAGAGCTGCTAAAAATCATTACGGCTTTCCATTCAGATCATGACCATGAAATCTTGTAGGTGAAAACGGTATCTGGCTAGTCTCCTTCAAATATCGTTTCATGAGAACAATCTAGTTTCATCTTAAAAATAATCACCACTCAAATTTTAATCATAAATCACACTGAGATCTAAAACATGTAATACAGTAAAATACATCTAAATACATTTAAATTACTTCCGTTATCTTGCCCATACTGAGAAAATGGGAACACTGTTTCGTTCCTTATTGGTAATTCTGTATTAGTGACTGAGAAGTGATACAAACTACGGTCATTCTATAACTGTTAGCTGGGATGTCAATTACAATGTTTGCACTGTATATTTTAATGTGCGCGTCAACTGCATTTTCTTGCAGACTCGCTTCAGACTGTGTAATCTCTAGCTGTTCCTAACGTCTTTCCTTTCCATAAGTGGATTTTTACTTTAATCCAACCCACCTTTTGATAATACAGGGACCACCAAACAAGAATTTATCGCAAACTCAAACGAGGCGCGCAGAGCGAGCTTGGGGGGGGGGGGGGGGGAAGGACTGGCTGCTATCTTACACTCGAGGGAGGAGCAAGGAGCTAGCCGGTGGGAGGCAAAAGTTCGTCCCATCCTTTGTCCTGTAAGGCTCGGTTGTTGGTAGAGCACTGTACTTGTGCTAATGAAACGCATGGTTTAACCGACATGCTCAAAGACTATAACTTGCAGAGTAACAAATATCCATCATGGTAAAGTACACCTTGAGCAACAAGTGTTTATTGTTGAAACATATCATTTCAAAAAAAGGAAGTCGTGTGATAGGTGTGTGCGGAGGTAATCCGAACAATCTACGGAAAGTTCTATACCATCCAAATATAAAGTCTAACCGAACAATTCGCGTTCAGCTCAGGCCCTGGAAAACAGGGAGAGGGTTAAGTGGAATAACAGAAGACGAACTACGAAGCCTGTCACAGAATTTCTTTCGAAGCTGCCAGGTCTGCATAAACGAAAATGCAAGTAATTTTCGCAGCTCTTTTGACATCAAGGTAAGAAAAGTAAAATATTGCCTGCTTTTCATTTCTTTGCTGTTTTCATGGTAGAGGCTAATTCCTTCTTGTTGAAGACAACAAAGGCTGTCTCCAGTAGGGAATACCGGTAGTGTTCTGTCCTTCCCGTCAGCTTGTTATACGCGCCTCGTTGGGGTTTGCCGTGAACTCTTATTTGGTGGCCTTTATATGTTGTACGGGGAATACGCAAACCCATTTGTTTATTTGCTTTTCTACAAGATTTCTTGTTTTTCACTCGAGTTTTATTTCTTTGCTTCTCTCTTTTTAGAGAAGTTAAATTTAATTCTCCACTCAAGCATTATTACGTACTCCATTGTGTTAGTCGACTGACAAGCTAAATTGTATTATGAACCTTGAGATGAAAGGAAATGTGAATATTAAAAAAGGGACTAGACAGTGACCGAGCGAGTTGCCCATGCTGTTAGGGTCGCGCAGCTGTGAGCTTGCATTCGGGAGATGGTGATTTCTAATCCCACCGTCGGTAGCCCTGAAGATGGTTTTCCGTGGTCTCCCAACTTCACACGAGGCAAATGCTGGTGCTGTGCCTCAATTAAAGCCACGGCCGCTACCTTCCTAGTCCTAGCCCATTCCCATCCTTCTGTCACCGAAAACCTTCGATATGTTAATGCGACGTTAAACCAGTACTTTTCCCCTTATATTGGTGTTCGTACTTAATTTGGATTTCGTTCAGTTTTATGGCCAAATGCCCTTCCTGACGCCTAACATCTGTAGAGGGATATACTCACTACTGCCTGTTTCTGAGGCGGTTGGAAGTATGATGTGTTGTATATATACAAGTGATGTGGATTAAGACGAATACAATCGGTCCTCGATCCAGAGAAATGAACCATACACAAACTCCCCGGCCCAAACGGGAATCGAACCCGGACCCTCTGAACTTAAGGCCAGTATGCTGACTATTCAGCTAAGGAGCGGGACCTTAGGATTTGATAACTGGCTGCCTGAGGAGAATGAACCCTACTGTTTCCCAAATTTAAAATAAACTGCCGCTTGAGAAACGAAGCACGAAAGCTGGTTCACTCTCCTTGGCAGGCTCCGTCTGAAGAACTGTGAGTTGCGCGTAACGGAGCAACCTACATCGTGCCACCCAACGATCCATCCCGTTACAGCGGCGAGATAAGTCACTCGGTCACGTAACAACAGCTATACAGTATAACCGAGAGGTACTAAACAAATAACAACATTGACTTTTTCTAGACTCGCCCAGCCTGTGTATAACGCTATGTTTTAACGAGCCATTAATTACAAACTCAGCTGCTGTTGATCAGGTACTAACAATAACAACGCTAACGTGGAGGGACTGCCGTGGCTTTCAGTTTAAGTTAATACATGTCAGGAGATAGCATCTGTGAGCAACTACTGTATATCAGTTATGGCAAGCGAAAAATGTCACTGGAATACACCATATTATTGTGCAAGCGCCGAAGTTCAGGACAGATGATAACAACAACAGTTCATTTTATCACAAGTTATTTTACGTCGCACCGACACAGATAGGTCTTATGGCGACGATGGGACAGGAAAGGGCTAGGAGTGGGAAGGGAGCAGCCGTGGCCTTTATTAAGGTACAGTGCAGCCCCAGCATTTGCCTGGTGTGACAATGGGGAAACCACAGAAAACCATCTTCAGGGCTGCCGACAGTGGGGTTCGAAGCCACTATCTCCCGAATACTGGATACTGACCGCACTTAAGCGACTGCAGCTATCGAGGTCGGTAAAAGCAGGAACGGCTTATGTTGGTGATCACTACATGGCCATGTCCGAATTCAAAACTTTTCACTCTTCCAAATGTTTTCATTCAATAAATGAAGTTACACGATAACGATATGAGGATAAAAGATAGCATTTTATATACTTGAATCTGCATTTTAATAATAATAATAATAATAATAATAATAATAATAATAATAATAATAATAATCATATGGCCTCAGCTACCGTGTGCAGACATTTCGATTTGACGCCATCTGGCTGTCTGCTCGTCAATTTCGACGTTCCGTTTTACTCTAGGTCCGCTAGATGGCAGACAGAGTAAACCGGATCTCTCTTGGGCGTCTATGGCTGAGATTTAATTAATTTTGTCCAAATGTACCACCAGAGATCTTTTACATGCCGACATCGTACGACATGGAGTGTCGAATGGACTTTTTTCCGCCCTTCAAAAATCCGACTACCTCTGCCGGGTTTGAACCCGGTATCTTGGGATTCGGAGGCCGATACTCTACCAAGGATCCACAGAGGCTAATAAAGTGGCTTTTACGAAGTTTTTTTTTTTTTTTTTTTTTTTGCTTTTACGTCGCACCGACACAGATAGGTCTTATGGCGACGATGGGATGGGAAAGGCCTAGGAGTTGGAAGGAAGCGGCCGTGGCCTTAATTAAGGTACAGCCCCAGCATTTGCCTGGTGTGCTTTTACGAAGTAGTGCCGTGAGTGTCCGAGGACATGCTCGGTTCGCCTGGTGCAGGTCTTTCTACTTGACACCCATGGGCGACCTCCGCGTCTTAAATGAGGTAAGGAGATTGAGAAACCCGATGTCGGCATGTAGTCTAGTCCTGTCGAATAACACCAACGGGTATGCTCAAAGCTATACGTCACCATCCGACGGACGTATCACCATCAACAGTGTCATATGCCCACACTCCATCTGAACACTTGCGGAGAGGTTTGGAATTGAATCCACCCTTTAGGCACGCAATCTAGTGATTATAAATTTTATACAACCACCTCTTCTACTCTGCCGACCAACATTCAGATGGTGAAATTATTTTTCCAAAAACGGGACTCGAACTGGCTAACAAAGATGTCAGACCATATAGACTTGACGCCTTAACGACCATGGCCACCAGGCGGGCTACAACAACATCTTTAGCGCGTGAAACCGAAGAAACAGAAACACATACCCATCACATCTTATATATATTTTAATAATAAGAAAAATAATACAAGAGCAATAAAAGTAAACCACGTCTTTGTCCGGCCCCGCGGTGTAGGGGGCAACGCGTCCGCCTGTCACCCGGCGGCCCCGGGTCAACACTTCCGCAATTACAATTACACGCAGGTTCATATCATATGGTGCAAGTAGTGGCAAAAGATCTACAGAGGTCGACGTCACGAACAAATAGCATTTCTAAAAAAAAAAACACACCCCGCGTCCTTTGTTGTTGTGAGCGAAAATACAACACAACAATAAATGTTAATTTCATTATCTTATTATTACCATCGTTATTAGTATTACAGTAATAAAAAGCAAATTATTTTCTCTTTAGCGTGTTTATTCCACTACTAATGCAGCGTCAACTTCCACTCACTGCCATCTTATACCTGGCGTGGTGAGAGGGGGGCACGAAGAGTTAAGGGCACAGGCTCGTGGCAAAACGAAGGCGAAAGCCACCAGTGGTTATATTTGACAATGCTGAATTATATTAGGCCTAATCCTAAGCACTTTACAGTTTTTCTTATTGTAAATTTAAGTGGATGAAGGACTGTAAAACACACAGTTATCGGCACGGATCAGTTTAGCCCCTATTTTGTTTTATGCCAACATTACGTCCCAAGAAAGATCACAAAGAAATTCTATGTTGTCGATGATTTGGCGTTAGTGGGTTAGAAGAGGTAATTTAAGCAACTACTTCTCTGAATGAACCAAATACAAAACTGAGCTCTAGGAAGCAACGCGTGATCCTTGATGAGAGTGAAGTAACTCGTAACCACTTCCCAAAAATTCTAGGAAGTATCCCTTAATACAGTACGTTCTTGTCATTAAAACAACGCGAGAGTAAAATATTCTCCATAAACTAGCAGGAAGCAACTTCGCCTATACTATTCTAATGACAACTGTGCTACACAACAGCGAAACAAGAGTGTGCACTATCAAAATCGATGTCCAGCTAAATGAGACAATGAGATTTACACTTAGTTAGCAAATGTCATGGGATAGTCACCTAATAGCATGTGGGGCCCCCCTCTGGCCCTGTGAACTGCAGTGAGACGCCGTGGAAGTGAGTCGACAAGTCCCTGGTAGTCCTCTGGACGCAGCTCACACCAAATCGTTTGCAGAGCGGCCGCCAATGCTGGTCTGTTCGTGGGTGCAGGATCCATGGCACGGAGCCTGCGTTCCAGGGCATCCCAGATATGCTCGATGGGGTTCATACCGGGGCTCCTGGGTGGCCATGACAGTCGTTGGACCTCCGCTGCATGTTCCTGGAACCATTCCTGGGCGACGTGGGAGCGATGTGGCGGCGCGTTATCATCTTGAAACACAGCAGGACCGTCTGGGCGCTGGAAGGCCAAAAATCGGTGGAGATGGTCTCCGAGCAGCTCAACATACCGCGTACAATTAAAAGTCTCTTCCAGAACAACTAGGGGGCTCATTCCATACCAGGAAAATGCACCCCAGACCATAACGGAGATACCAGCGCCCTGGACCACACCTTGGAGACAGGCAGGATGCATCGCTTCATGTGGTCTGCGCCATACACGGTGCCTCCCATCGGCATGGTGCAGTTGAAATCATGATTCGTCCGACCATATCACGTTACGCCATTGTTCCAGTGTCCATCCCTGGTGACTGGCGACAAATGCTCGACATTGTGCCCGATGACGTTGGGTTAACAGTGGCACCCGTGTGCGGCGCCGACTCCCATACCCCCATAGAACCCATGTTCCTACGGATTGTCGACTGGGAGACGTGTCTTGCACGGCCTGTGTTGAATTGAGCCGTGATTTGTTGCAAGGTTGCCCATCTGTCACTATTGACAATCCGTCTCGGATGTCGCCGGTCACGGTCATCGAGGGTGGCTGGACGGCCGGTCGTTCGTCTGTTGTGGACGGTGACACCCGCATTCAACTATTCGCGATACACCCTGGATACGGTTGATCGTGTGAAGCCGAATTCCCGCACCACATCCGAAATCGCTCTTCCCATCCGTCGGGCACCGACCAACATACCCCGTTCGAACGGTTTCAGCTCACGACGGCGTTCCATGTTACACCTGTCACATGCACAGCCACTGCTCACAAGGTCTCCTATACAACTGCCGCTGACACAGGGGGCGTGTGGTGCGCAGACAACACACCTGCACATAAGTGCTCCGCTATCCCATGGCATTTGCCCAGTCAGTGTATTACTAACACCCTACTTCATGGCTGTCACTCTTCACAAATACTGCCACTTCAGACCTCAGGATAAAAGTGACACTGACTCACTCATGAAGACTTCACAGAAACTTACTTCTGTATAACGTGCTGCAGGAAGAAAATCAACATCAACAGTCGAAACTCAGACCTCGAAAGTGTTGGCATTTCTCACTTCTCACTCGCCATAAGTCGGGTGGGGGGGGAGGGAGGGGGAGGAGGAGTCAAACTATTTTGTTTGATGTTCAACATAAACCAAAATGTATTTTATTGCTCCATTTTTTATTACGCCAATTTGCATTATTTTAGTTCCGTAACTGGATTCAGGGTGTTAGATCTTGTGGCCACTGACATAGCGCAGCCCTGCCAAGAAGTACAATTTCTCTAGAACTATACCAGGTATGGATACCTAATAGAACGGTCCATTTAGCCCTATAAACACCTAAACGGGCATTGTACCGGAATAATACATGGTAGCTGCATCACCTACAGCAGTGATGGCCAGAGCAAGTCTCCGATTCCTTCTCATCCTCTTAACGAAGGTGAATCCTCATATTTCTTCTACAAAAACACACTTGAAAGCAAAACACTTAATTAGTAATCTCCCATCTTTCGAACTTCAATGGTAGATATGAAGAGCTAGTAAAAAGCAGTATTAGTTTAAATTTTTTAAATAGTTCCATATGTCCATGTAAAGCCAGTGATCAAACTGCTGACCATTTATTATTTCATTGTGAGTTACTTAAGAGAGAAAGAAGCATTTTAATTAAAGATATCTTAGGTACAGAGTCATAGACAGTGAGCAAAAGTAGGTTAGTCAAAAATTATTTTAAACATTTCTTACGGTTCACGAACTCAATTGTATTTTAACAACTGTAAAAAAAGAAAGGATACAGTTTACATTATTATCTTGTTTACTTACGTACATCAAAAAAGCCATCGAATTAACAATGTATCTCAAATGTAATTAGAAAACTAAGTCACATTCGTAATATGATTACTGTCATGTAATGGGACATGCTGTGAATAAACGATTACAACATTTTTAAAAAGCAGTATAATACCTGAAATATGCATATGCAGTGTAAGAAACTAAACCCAACTCTTACCTCATAGCAAATACTGGAAACACAGTCCTTCCACACCTAAACAGGCATTATACCGTTTAACACATTTTGATTGACACGATTCAGCTCGGCCATTGTAAAGTTTATTATTGCAGTTCGTATGTTTTCCTTAAGTTCCTCCAATGTGGGTAGATTTGTTTGGTACACTTCGTCCTTCAGAGTGCCCCAAAAATAAAAACCACAGACTGATATCTGGAGAGCGGGAGGGCCACTATCTTCAAATACATCGTGTAATGTATCAATTGACTCCTCTGTTGCAGAATCTTGTTGAAACCAAGAATATGAGTGTTGTTCTTCCGTTAACTGATCGAAAAATGGGGTGAGAACGGCATTTCGGTACCGCTCTCAATTTACCGTATCCTCGTAAAAAATTCGGACCGATTATGCGTATTGCGCTAATCACACACCAAAGTCTGATTTTCATGCCATAAAGAAGAATTTCCTCTACACAATGTGGATTTTCAGAACGTCAGTAGCGTGTGTTACAAGCGTTCATATGAGAAGTGAACCAGACAGCCAGATGGGCGGCGTGTGTGGGCGGGGGGGGGGGGGGAGGGGGGAGCTTGCCAACCAGCCAGCCAGGCAGGCAGGCAGACTTGGTTCAGTCGCGCGCGAGCGGTCAGGTTTTATATGGAAAACCCTATTATAATAATAAAAAGATAAGTAGGCCTATAAAATTTCCGACTCCCAATTGCAAACTGATTTATAGAGCCTTTTCTGCAGTGTCTTGGAAACTAGACTGTCTAGCATTACCAGTATGTACTCCGCAACTGAACAAAAGTGCTTGATTGATGATGATTGATGCTTGTTGTTTAAAGGGGCCTAAAATCTAGGCCATCGGCCCTAATGGTACGAAATGAGACAAAATGAAATGACAAATTAAAAACCCATAATCCTCCACTGATCACAATTCAAAACGTGAGGACGAAGAATGAATGGGTGGATGGATATGAATTTAAAACGATCAATGGAACCGACCCACAGTGCCTCACATGCACAGAAGCTGACATAGAACAATAGTATTACCGACCAAGGGACTGCTTCTATAGCACGATACTGAATCGACGATGCTTGTAATCGGAAGGAGTCCAAAATCCAAGTCGTCGGCCCCTCATAATGGTACTTATCGCTAGAAAAGTAGAACCATGGTATTTGTCATGATGCGGTACTAATCAAAAGTAGCGTAGACTCGTGGTATGCCACACATGATTGTACTACTCACAGGTAATGAAATTCGCACATGTATTACAGACCTACTGAGTTTCGCACATTGACAGGCAACGCAAACCTATGGTGTTCATCACCTAAGAGTACTAACCACAGGGACTCGTACATCCCGTGGCAAGCCAGAACCATGAGTTCCCTCATCCCATGGTGTCACTCATATAGTGCTACTAATGACAGGTACTGTAAAAGCCGTCGCGCTCTCGGTTGCTACTAATCACAAACCTATTTGATATCTAACATAGTTGTACTACGCGCAAAGAAAAGTGACCCATGGTGTTCCCCGCGTGGTGGTACTCATCACAAGGAGTTTCATGGTTCTGATATAATCAACCCTTGGTAGCCCCTTTTAATTGCCTCTTACGACAGGCAGGGGACACCGTGGGTGTATTCTTCGTCTACATCCCCCACCCACAGGGGGTGAACATAAGTGCAGTTACGAAAATGCGTGAAGTAATAAAACTGTATGGTAATCGTGCGTAGCCCTCTCGATACATGCACTGTATAATCCTATTAACAGTTTAATGATTGAATACAACCAGACTGTACACATTGAGACAGATATAAGTAGGATCATAATAGTATGAAACACGCTATTCTCATCAGTCTTCAAGCAATAAAACGGTAAATTGCAATTTGCCTTCTAATAGCATCATGCTTAAGAACCAGATAGTAAATTACTTTCTTCTGCCGTAAAGAAAACAAATAAATATTACAGTACTCCAGATGAAAATTGCGTTAGCCCGGGAGTGTTTCACGATGCTATTGCTCTCGTTACGCACCACAGGTAATAAACACAAGAACGAAAGCAATTTATATGGTATACCTTAGGAAATTGATTCCAGGAAGCTATAATAGATAAACTCAAGTAGCTTGCCAAAGCGTAACCTCCAATATCAAAATTATTTTTCATTTCCCGCTGGATATTCGACCGCTCTTTGTCCAATCCACCATGTCTTGATGGAGGAGGTCGGTAACAGTCATGTCCTTACGGACCTCGTCCAGCCATCTCTGCTTTGGTCGTCCACGTGGTCGTTTATCGTTGATGTCCGGGAAACAGGGTGTTTTGGCGACGGAAGCAAGTGCTGCTCTGAGAATATGCCCATACTAGCACATCCGACGTTCCTTAATTTGTTCAGTGATAGGTGACACACCAAATTGATGTCTAAGGTTGCCATTGGTGACTTGGTCAACCAAACAAAAATCCATGACCCAACGGAGCATGCGCATTTCCATGATATGGAGAAGTCCTTCGGTGTCCAGTTATACTCTGTGCCACACGCTGTAACAGGGCGTAATGACCGTCTTGTAGATCCTGGATTTGAGACGAATTCATCCTATTCTATCGTAGAGTACACTAGTAACTTCTTGCCAGCGCATCCAGGCCGCATCTACCGTTGATCTCCCATAACCGCTAAAGCCACCTTCACTTTGCAGAATGGAGCCAAAATACCGAAAAGTGTACATCTTATTTAAATGCCCTCCACTGATCTGAAGCGTTTCTGGAGTGTCAACAGTTTCCAGATACTCTGTTTTCTTGATGTTAAGGAGGAATCCAAACGGATTTAGGCGGACATCCCAAGCTTGGAACTGTTGCTGGAGTTCCTAGACTGTTTTAAGAGAAAGTACAACTGGGCAACCATTCTCTATTATCACTAATCAGAGTAAAACACCGAAGAGGTTCAAACTTTCGAAAAATGAAGGTATCGGCAAAAGAAAGGGAAGAGCCACGAAGAGATTGAAAATGAAAGAGCCCCTACTAGACCTAAAAAAAAAAAAAACCCCATCATCCACAAACTTGCTGGCTCCACATGCGGAGCTTCTGCATCTACTTTGCGAACTTCAGCTATGTCGCTGGTGCTTTCCACACCTGAGTATTGTTCTTCAGCTTGGATCAACAGCTCTCATGTTAAAAAGGTAGACAATGTCCTGAATGAAACAGTGCGTGGCATAAGTGGCACAGTAAAATCTACTCCTCTGTTCTGGTAGCCGGTGTTCAGCCACATATAACCTCCTAGAATTATAAGATTGAATTACTTGGTTAGAGAATACAATAAGATATTTACCAGTCCTGATCTCCCCATCCATGCAGATGCTGACGTCAGATTCAGCTGTCTCAAATCAAGATCATCTATTCAAACAGCAAACTTGTTAGGAGGTATTTCAATCCAAAAACTGATTGGCAACACGAGTGGAACAGCGCAGTTCCGACTCAATGGCAGACAATGAATTATACGAATCTTCCAGCTGACTTTAATTTGCCCCGTAAGACATGGGTAGCCCTCAATATAGCCCGTACTAACCATGGGAGATGCGGATCAATTATGTTGAAGTGGGGAATGGGATCTTTCCCAGCCTGTGACTGTGGTGCAGTTAAGCAGACTATCGACCATATTGTCACCGAATGCGTTGGAAGGGCATTCGTTGGATCCATCCACGACTTTGTGGTGGCTTCTACTGAGGCCATACGATGGCTAGAGAATTTAGACCTAACCCTTTGAACCCTTTTGCTTGCATGATTGTTTTCGCTGTTATGTGTATATTTTGTAATTATGTATATAATATTAATTGTGCTTACTGTTCATGTATATTGTTTTGTGTAAGTTACCATACGCTAATAATAATCACAAACCTGACACTGTCGAGGACGGAAGACAAGAGTTGCCCAAAGAAAGTCGAAAGTGAGGAGCCTAAAAAACAGAAACAATCCGAGACTCAACTAGGACCCCCGTGGACGCACTCTCATTCTCCCAGTTGAGAGCACCTGAGGTTCCCGCTCAGTCCCTTTTTACGATAGGCAGAAGATGCTTTATATCGTCCCCACTCACAAGGGGACAAATATTACCTGTTTTACAGTGTACCGTGAAGAGATTTAGTATACGTTATTTTCCATTTGTCTCTTGGGACAGACCAGAGCAAAACGTGTCCACCGAAGTTCCAGTCTCATTTATGACTGTATGGCTGTAACAGTATGGGAGCTGCTGAGGTAGGGACCGTCCCGATTAATTACAATAATAATAATAATAATAATAATAATAATAATAATAATAATAATAATAATAATAATAATAATAATAATAATTGCTTTACGTCCCAGTAACTACTTTTACGGTTTTAGGAGACGCCGAGGTGCCGGAATTTAGTACCACGGGAGTTATTTTGCGTGCCCGTAAATTTACCGACACGACGCTGACGTATTTGACCATCTTCAAATACCACTGGACTGAGCCAGGATCGAACCTGCCAAGTTGGGGTCAGAAGGCCAGCGCCTCAGCCGTCTGAGCCACTCAGCCCGGCAAATTACATTCAAGAGTGCGACTAGTGTGTCTGAATGTAATGAAAGGTGCTACTCATAGGGCCGGTCGTGTTGAAATTGCGCTTTCTGGCCTAGAGAGGAAAGCAACGGCACAAACTACGTCATTCCGCCGAGTGAGGAACGTTCTAGATTGCTAAGCAGCACTTGCATTTTCCACAGTTTACATCTTTCTTACAAACAAATACATTGCCAAATCAACATTCTTACGAGTACTAAACTTCATTCAGTATTTTATACATCCATTTTTGGCTTTCATTGCATTTTTATAGATGGAAACCATTTTGAACGTCGACTTAGTTCATACTCTTCAGTCAGTCGGGCATTGAAAAAATTAAGAAACACTATAACATACCCGTAGAAAAAACGTTAATAGCAGAATGATATGTTTCGTTCACCGCCATGAACTCCATCAGATGCCATCAAATCATTTTTCTTCATGGGTAGATATGTACAAAAATTGGTTAAGTTACCTTGCTTGGTCAGTCCAAGCATAGCTGCTGAGAGGAGCGCACGTCCAGTAGCAGGCTGCATGAAGGTAAGTTCAGAAAACAACTTCACATTTATTAACGCACTGAACAAAGAATTTTAACATTCACATGGTTTTTGCACTTATTCATAATATTACCCATTCATAAGCACTGACAAGTTCAAGCAACGTGAACAATTCACAGAGAACTAATACACTCGCCAGTACAGGTACCACAGCAATGCAAGTTATCAGATAGACTTCAAATGCACCAAGTAAATGAGACTGACGTCTATTTTCCAAGTTCCTTATGTGAAGAAGAAATAGCATATTTTCTTTATGCACCTGAAGCATCGTCCTATAATGCACGACCGAAGGCGGTACAGATGTCTACTTTCAACAGACCACAATGTCGTTTGAACAACAGAACGTGATTTGAGGAAATAAAAAACGTAACATTGAGTTCGAAACGTATTTTCCTTATCAAAGCCTCTCTACAGCGTTATGCTGATGAGGTAAATTCTCGCGAATGAACAAGCGACAAGAAACTTACAAATTTGTAAACGTGTCACATCCCGACAACTTCAAATGGCATTTTAGCTTTGCGTTAAATTAATTTTAACTAGAGAGATTTGAGCACGCACAACACTGCACCTGGTGAGGAATTCCTTTCTCACTTCAGTGTAGCTCGTCCAAAAGATGAATTAAGTTCCTAATTACACACCCACTCCTTTATTTGAAAAGGGAAGATAAAACTTCCTCAAATTCAAAGTTTCAAACACTACACGCAACCTAATACCGATCTACATTTTATAGTAAACGAGAGTACAGGAAACTAGATATCTTCTGTACCAATGGGAGCTGTTCTGTTCTGTAGGCAACTAAATCCATTCTAATTCCAAGAAATTCAGGAAAAGAACACTCCATTTTACCTCATGTACAGCGGTAACCTAACATTCGAGTTAATTACCACAGCTACATATGCCAAAAAGTAACTCTTCTAGGATACAGTAACTCTAAGGTAGGTACCGATAGTTTTTTTTTTTGCAAGGGGCTTTACGTCGCACCGACACAGATAGGTCTTATGGCGACGATGGGATAGGAAAGGCCTAGGAGTTGGAAGGAAGCGGCCGTGGCCTTAAGGTACAGCCCCAGCATTTGCCTGGTGTGAAAATGGGAAACCACGGAAAACCATCTTCAGGGCTGCCGACAGTGGGGTTCGAACCCACTCTCTCCCGGATGCAAGCTCACAGCCGCGCGCCTCTACGCGCACGGCCAACTTGCCCGGTGGAACCGATAGTAGACTTCTTTACAAATATATGCGGGAGTAAAATGATGCAGGAATATTTCAATAATGATGAATGTACTGCCAATTTCTGAAATATAAAGCGACACAGCACTGTTATTTCTTCGCTTCGCTCTAAATTGTGAACATCTTTAACCCTAATAATAATAATAATAATAATAATAATAATAATAATAATAGCGGCGATCTAAATAAGGAATACCTAAATTCTTTTCAGAAAAAGTAGTTAATAAAGAACGGACAAAAATCAAAATACTCTTCAGATACATTCAAAAGACATCAACTTAATAAGGAAACACATTAATACTAGACACAATTTACATAAACTTCAAGAGAAAGCTAGGAATTACATATTTTTAGACTAACCTCCGCACACAGAAATGATTTTTACATGTTAAATAAAAACAAATACCTTCAGAATGATATCATCAGGGCCAAACTGATCGCTTCGCATTTGTTACACGCATTTGTTCTTTTTCGAAAAAAAAAATTGTGGGAAAGAGCGAACTGTGACTTTTGATCAATTTGTAGATATTCAGTATGGATGATTTTTATTTGTATGACACTCAAGTGAAGTTACAATAAATAGAGGTTATTTTTCGAAAGTTCAAAGCAAAAGTACAATCCGTGGAAAAATTATCCACATGTTTTCACAGTGCATTAACATTTGGGACTCTCCGCTTCCCAGTGCAATTTACATAGCGAGTAATTTTCCGCTTACATTTTTTTCCAGTGCAGTTCTCCATTTTCAGTGCAATTTACTACCGCCCACAATTACACTCTTTATCCCAACCCACAAAACTGGATTTGAAAAGATACACCAGTGAAGTGAGATCGAGCAACAGATGTTGAGGAACTATATCATTTAACTAAGAGGTCAACTTACCCTCAGGTTACTTTAAGATTATCACCGTTACTTAAAGATCCGAGGTGATGTCTGGCACATGGAAGACTTCAGACACTCTAAAGAGCAAACATGGACCTCCTGAGCAAACTACCTTGAGGAATTTCCCTCTTAATGATTACAGGATCAGATAATGTTTCGCCTACTCTAATTCTCGGACCTTTATGTTTTCATATAATACATAATCTAATGTTATAAGTAAAGAACTGGAATCAGAGAAGGCGAACGATGCTATACTGTATAGAATAGAGTAATAAATCAGTTACGAGATTGTAAGCAACAGCAAAACGACCTCGACAATGTTGTGGGATGGACAGCAGGTAATGGTATGATGATAAACGGGGTTAAAAGTCAGGTTGTGTGTTTCACAAATAGGAAAAGTCCTCGCAGTTTTAATTAGTGCGCTGACGGGGTGAAAATTCCTTATGAGGATCACTGTCAGTACCTAGGTGTTAATATAAGGTAATGACTTCATAGGGGTAATCAAATAAACGGAATTGTAAATAAAGGGTACACATCTCTGGATATGGTTATGGGGGTATTTTAGGAAGGATGCAAAGGAGAAGATATAAGACTCTGGTAAGACCCCAACTAGAGTATGGTTCCAGTGTAAGTGAGCCTCACCAGAATTACTTGATTCGAGAAGTAATAGAAAAGCAGCTCGATTTGTTCTGGGTGATTCCCTACAAAACAGTAACGTTAAAATGTTGCAAAATTTGGGCTGGAAAGACTTGGGAGAAAGGAGACGAACTGCTCGCCTAAGTGGCATGTTACGAGCTGTCAGTGAAGAGATGACGTGGGCTGACATTAGTAGACGAATACGTTTGAATAGTGTTTTTAAAATTAGGAAAGATCACAATATGAACTTTGAATCAAAGAGGATAAATTGTAGCAAATATTCATTTATAGGAAAACGAGTTAGGGATTGGAATAATTTACCAAGTGAGATAGATGTCCAATAAATTTCCAAATTCTTTGCAATTATTTAAGAAAAGACCAGGTGAATCATGAGGACTGCCCTGCTTGCAGATCAGTGGTGATTGATACACTCAATACTGTCCAGAGATGGGAATGACTCATAAGTGAATGAAGCCACAATACCACAGTCATAATTATCGGAAATTAATTAGCTGGGCGCTTTGAACATTCAAACAATGAAAATCAATTAACTTAATTTTCAATACCTTTGTTTCAGATGAATTATTTACGTATCAGATTGTCCCAGTGTGTTCTCTAATGGGAAATGAGACGTGTTCCCTCGCCTTCCCTAGCTAACATCTTGTTTTAGTTCCATAGAAATAACCGAAGTAGTTTTCTGATATTTACAGAGTATTTTCAAAACTCGAAATGGCTGTGTGGAACGGGTCGTGTAGCTCTACACTGCATTCGGGAGAGGGTGGGTCGAGCATCTCAATCGGTAGCCCTGAAGATGGTTGACTATTGTTTGTCCGTTCTCACGTCAGGTGAATGTCTGGCTGTACCTCAAAGGCAAAGCCGTTTATTTTCCACTTACCCCTTTCCAATCTTATCACTAGGAAAAACCCATAAAAATACATCACTATACGTGCACACTGTGTTATCTGCTAATTTACCGGGCGAGTTGACCGTGCGGTTAGGGGCGCACAGCGGTGAGCTTGCATCCGGGATATAGTGGCAGCCCAGAAGATGGTTTTCCGTGGTTTCTCATTTTCACACCAGGCAAACGCTGGGGCTATACCTTAATTAAAGCCACGACGCTTCCTTTCTACTCCTAGGCCTTTCCTATTCTATCGTCGCCACAAGACTTATCTCCGTCGGTGCGACGTAAAGCAATTTTTTTTAAACCAGCTAATTTAACAACCACTGATACAGCAGTATGTTTTTCACAGGGAGGTGAAGTAGTCTCTGGGAAGAAAGGAGAACATTGCCGTACAATAAAGCACGATCTATTGCTGAGGACGATAAACGTGTAGGCTTGCATGCACTCATACTGTCGGCCACAGTTCGAATTCCAGGTAATGCATCTAGTACTTTAGAAAAGAAAAGTCAGATTTCCGAGGTTGAGATTCTAGAAAATCTGGAATTCATGTGGCTAAGATCACGATACCAACAGATATAACTTATTTAAGCAGAGTACAAAATATCTTTCTCGAACTGCACCTGTTACACTCCTGGCGTTCTCCTTTATCACCCGTTCGGTATTTTCACGCTCTTGCACTTGAACAGGTCTGGGTATGTACTTGCTTATACTCCTTCTGCGAAGCATAAAACTTAGTGCACCATGTCTGGAATCAGCGAGTACGGAAGCAACAAGTGGAGATCGCAATATGCACCTGGTATGATCAGTGCAAGAACAACTGTACGTTGACCAACCAGGTGCTTTTTTCCAGGAATAACGAGCTCTCGACTCACTCGTGGACTTCATCCAGGTCATGGAGCAGCACGGGGATGGTTACAAGTACAGTGTAGTGAATATCTCCTATGTATATTTCATCCAATATCACTTGAACGGAAGCAAACCAGTGAGGCATGTAATAAGGACAAGGCTAATAAATAATATTTCTTAAGCACATCCATGCTGCCACTGTTCCATATTCATTGTATAATGTATTCCATAGCATCGTTTACGGGAACATTTATAGTCTGTGTGCCTATCGTAAAAATTGCTTGAAATGTTCAAAGCAGTATCATGACCAATTAAAAAAGTCGAGGATGGAACCCCAGGCCTCTGTGCATGAAAGACCTACGCCATGCCTACCTCAATAGCCATGCATACTGAGCCTGATATTCTAGCAGATGCACACATTAATGTGATTTAAACCTGAACCACAGCGACTTCAGGCGACCGTAAACTGCTGAACCACAACTCGGTACTGACTCTTTCGTAAGACACAAGTCCGCATTTCTGACATACATACATACATACATACATACATACATACATACAGATAAGCACATAACTTCTATTTCCATGTGACAAGCGTAGCTCTTCCACAGGGCGTGTGCAGCATCGAAATTCGCTCGATTGCCTCAGCATTTCACGAACTACTTCTACTTTATCAAAGTCAAAACAAAACGTACAGCTGAGCTGGAAAATACAAATATAATTTTTTAAGTCAACCTATGACAAAAAAAATTCAAACTGAAAGCTTCTGTTTCAATTTCCCCCCACGCAAGTAATTTTTATCATGTTAACGTCCGCAAGTGCAATTTTATAATAAACTCTTAGCGAAACACTTTTATAGCAAGCCTTTGTGTACGGAGCGTCTCTGATTCATACACGGAGGTCCGACGTTCTGTTCGATTCTCGACACGTTCAAGGATTTTGTCCCAACCTGAAGGGTGGAACGGGGTTCACTCAGCCTCAAAGTCAACTTGAGAAGCTGTCTATTGAGAGAGATGACAAACCTGGTCATGAAAGACAAGCAATACGACTGACGAGTCACCAAACAGACCACATGGCACTACAGTTATCAACAGGCTGTCTGGCTGTGGAATGATCGTCTTTGGAGATCCAAGATTCTGAACGAAATGGGTACTTGGCACATGAATTTGTTTTTAAAAAATTTATTTGTTTGTAAAGCATTTTAAAAATCTGTGAGTGTAAATATGAAGAACTATTACAGCAAGCGAGAGTTCCACACTGTGGCAGATCGCAGCTGGTTGTCAAGTATCCCTCAATAAGTTGATCACCTTTCCGCTTATAATACAGGCTTCCGTTACAGAACCTTTCCCTTGAAACTGGGTTAGTTTCACAGTCCTGAATACAGTGACATTATTAGTAAGCCGGACCCGATAACGTAAGGTTCTCAATTAACGACCTAATTAAACATCGGAAAAAAAAAAGCTTTACATAAAAGTCATCATCATTACAACAATAGTGCAGTCGGTTAGTTGTTGACCTGTTCACAATATAGTGGATTCGACCTTGGCTGAGGTAGTATTTCTGAATGTTTAAATGAAACAACTTCGAGTTGATGCCTTACAGTTCGCTAAAGAACTACAGTGGGACAACATGTCCACTCCCCGATGTATCGACAGCAACTGAGGGATTTTGGGGCCGGTAGTAGGTATATATATATATATATATATATCCACTGGCCCCTGTCTATCATAAGAGGCGATTAAAAGTGGTACCGGTACCACCCAGGGGTCCTCAAAACGGAAGCGTTGGTTGGTAACCACGGGCTGGACACGGTATTGCTTCCACTCAACTGTTTGCCAGGTTCTTCACTTTTAGCTATCAGACCTCTCTTGGTCAACTCTTCTCTTCCAACCCCGGCAGTAATACTGTAGATTGGCGAGGCCTAAGGAGTCCACTGTTAGGCCTTGGTTACCCTTCCTTCTCTTTTGCCGATATTCTCATTCTTTGAACGATCGGACCTCTTCAATTCTTTCCTCTGATTAGCGTTAAGAGAGGGAGGTTGGCCAATTATACACGGTGGCCCAAAAAATCAAGATAACCGAAACCTCTTTCTGACAAGGCCATTAATTAAATGATTTTTGTTAGAGATCTGAGCAGTTAATTATGCCAGAGTACCCACAGAGGAACGTGCCTAGGCTATAGAACATTATTTCCACAGCTATGGTGCTGGAAGGAAATGGACCATCACTACAAATTCGAACACCCCACCACCACCAAATGAAACAATTCTTCAATGGTGGAAATGTTTAAGAGTACATGTAACGTCAGTAATCGTAATGAAGGAAGGTCTGGAAGTTCAAGAAACAGAAGATCTAATGACAATACAGGACGGGTGATGAAAAAGTAATTAGTTCACCGAAGAAAAGGGAACGTCGCTTATGAAGAGAGGTTGGTACACCTCGTTGTCGTGTTCAATGCATGACTGTGGATATTGGAGCGCAATCATATCGATTTCAGGTATTCTATGAGCTGAAAATAGTAGTCTTAAAGGCACGTGTCTAGCGCGTTTGTATGAAGATAATAAATAATAATAATAATAATAATAATAATAATAATAATAATAATAATAATAATAATAATAATCGTATGGCCTCAGCTACCGTGTGCAGACATTTCAATTTGACGCCATCTGGCTGTCTGCTCGTCAATTTCGACGTTCCATTTTACTCTAGGCCCCCACTAGATGGCAGATCGAGTAAACCGAAACTCTCTTGGGCGTCTATGGCTGAGATTTAATTAATTTTGTCGGGTAAACACCAAATGTGTCACCAGAGATCTTTTACATGCCGACATCGCACGACATGGAGTGTCGAATGGACTTTTTTCCGCCCTTCAAAAATCCGACTACCTCTGCCGGGTTTGAACCCGCTATCTTGGGATCCGGAGGCCGACACTCTACCGCTGATCCACAGAGGCAGCTTATGAAGATAATGATTATCTCCGAAAATGGTGGTGGTCTGACGAATGTCTTGTACTACTCAGCGGACATGTTAATAAGCCAAACTGCCGTTTCCTTGGCTGGTAACGACCGGATGAATATGAACCGAGACCACTACATTCCGAAAACGTTACAATATGGATTGCAGTTGTCTATCACTGGGCCATACTTCTATGAAGATAAATTAAATGACGCTGGCAACACGGCCACCGTCACTGCACAGGTGTACAGAGAAGTTATTCCACGTTTCCAAGCGGATTTGCCGATATTCTGTGAGACACAATCTCGTTACAACGTGATGGGGCTGCTATCCGCATTAGCAGAGGGAATGGACGCGTACTGCAAGAGATGTTTTGCACATCCTGCACGAAGTCCTGACTTATCAGTGTGTGAAGCATTTTTGTGAGTATTACCAAGGCTTCAGACTCATTCTACGTAGGCTTCAACATGTTCGGGAGAACATGGAGACAGTTCTGAACAATACCAGCGGAGGAGCAGTGTGAAGTAATGGTTACGAGTCTTAACAATGGCGGACGACACATCGAACAAAATGTTGTTCGATAAGTGATGTGCTAAATGTTCATTGTAAAAAAAAAAAAAAAAAAAAAAAAAAAAAAAAAAAAAAAAAAAAAAAAAAAAAAAACTGAATTAAGAATGATTAGAAAGTGATTTCGGTAACCTTTCTTTTGGCTCACCCAGTACTTATCTTCAAACAACCTCCATCAGTTCCCAAAACGTCGTAAATCTAATGCTGCCCAGGTCGGAGAACAACGAGAGCTGACTCAGGAAGATCGAGGCAGCAGGTATAACATAAGAAGTGGGCAAATAATAATAATAATAATAATAATAATAATAATAATAATAATAATAATAATAATAATAAATAATTGTTACGGGGTTACCTGTGGAGCAGAAAGAGGTTAAAGAAGGTGCGGGCTGGAATGGGTCTAACTACAATGTCAAGAATTGAATTTAAAACTTAAACTGAAGGTTATATTTTCAGAATTTCAAACTTAATTTTTTCATGACAATATTACAGGTAGAAGTAGCAATCATCAAACAAGATAGGGAAAAAATCCAAGATTCAGAACCTTAACACTTTGGGCTTTAAGCAATTGCTCCCAAAATGACAATATCTAGCCTCCCCGAAGCACGCTTTACAGGTACAAAAACTTGGAAAAGAGCTAACCGGCTCTCAGTTTCTTACTGCCTACTCAAGGCAACATCTACTTACAAACACTGGCCTCTCAAGGCACAAATTGCGATATGAAAACTGATTTATACAGGGATATTTCATACCCAACCTACCGGGCCTTCATGGAAACGAACGGGTTAAGTAACTGGCCCAAACACAAAAGGAATGGAAACACACAGCGTTCCAATATAATGAACACTTAAAAACCTAAGGGTTCTAGGCCGATGGAACAGGGACTATTCCCAACTACTGAGGGGACTCGTATAGACATTACTTTACCACATTACAGAATGAAAAACAGTTATAAAAACGTAGTCACCTCAAACCAAGATGAAGGGGAACTCGAGAGGGTATATCACTCTCTATTCTCGATTTACAGTTAAAGATTTTATGAAGTTTTTACATTAGCCGGCAGAAAGTTACATTTTTAGAAAAGTAGGTTACATAGTTAACGATTCGGACCTTTCACTCGGGTTGAACTGCGGAGTTAGCAAGAAAGAAAGATGTTATATAGCCATTACCTTGTAGATGTACTGCTGACCGATGAAAGAGGCCGCCCGCCTCCTGCTTCGACACACACACACTTAGTAAGATAACGATCAATTGGCCAAGAAACGTGAAAATCCGCAGTTTATAAACCCTCAGGGAAGGTTCGAGACCCATTCAAGATTAAACTAGCCACACCCTCTCAAGTTTATTGGTTAATTTTAAAGTTACACACAGAAGAAGAAGCTGTTGATAGGTGGAAAATTAATTACAGAAATTAGGGATTGGCTAGATTCAAAACTGGCGGAAGTAAAAAGGAAATATTGCCAACTCAAAAATAAATGAACATCAATCAGAAAAAAACTTATGAATACAAAACTTCTTTGAATTATAAGTTCTTACACCTCGCACCATGGTGCATGATCACAGTTTTTAGTAGTGTCATCTGTGGAAGAATGACCAAACTTCTTGATGGATAGCAAACAAAACTAGTAGAAATTCAGTCAGTTCAGGAAACTTCACAACAACAAAATTACTCAATATTTAGGTGGTGACATCATCTGAGTAAATTTCTAAGTTGGTGTAGTTTCAGTTTCACTGTTTTGCCAATAGAGGAGTTCATTTAGGCGCAGAATTTGAATGCGCGGCATTGGGGTGTACCTCCCGGTACAATAATAATAGTTTAAAGTTTATTCCATAGCTACACATTTTCCGCTGAAAAGAGGGCTCTTTAACGTGCTAACAAATATAGACAAGAGGATCTCACAATAAAGTACATACACGTGTGAACCGACAGCAGCGGAAAACAAATCCGCAATTCTGAGTATAAAACGCGAGTGGCAAACCAACTGCACTATACTGGCGGTTTACGTGGAAGTTAACATCCGACTTAGAAACCAGAACTGACAAAGGAGGCCGTTTAAGACTAAGGCGGGGAGCAGAGTACGAACAAGGAGAAGTAAAAAAGGACTAGAGAGGGCCGATGACCTTCGATGTTAGGCCCCTTAAAACAACAAGCATCAGCAAAAGAAGTAGACTCAACCAAGGGACCGTATGTCACCATTACTTTCATCTTAATTGAGACATAAGGATTAAGAAGGTAGGGGAGACTGCTTAAGAGAGTAAACAAAAGATGTGATGAATCACCGTGCTCTTCAAATCTGCAAACACCCAGAATACATCAAAATTACTTTACCCATGCCAGTCACATAGTGCATACAGTGAGACCAAACCAAGTAAGCTTTTAATCCGTATCAGAGTGTGCGTATCACGAGTTTCCTGTTCCTCCTCAATTATCGCCTTCACCACACACACTCAACGTTCACTCGTTTCAAATAGATACAAACTCGGGAGTAACCATCGTATAATAATAATAATAATAATAATAATAATAATAATAATAATAATAATAATAATAATAATAATAATAATAATAATATTTTCTTTACGTCGTACCAACTACTTTGACGGTTTTCGGAGACTCTGAGGTGCCGGAATTTAGTCCAGCAGGCTTTTTACGTGCCAGTAAATCTACCGACAGGAGACTGACGTACTGTATATGAGCACCTTCAAATACCACCAGACTGAGCCAGGATCGAACCGTCTGAGCCACTCAACCCGGCACCATCGTATAACAAAATTATGCCATCCTAAGAAATAAAGTAGACCAACTGATGGAGAAGTAAGAGTAAATTGATGATGGTTATTGATTAAAGGGGCCTAACATCTGTCATCGGCACATGATCTTACGAGATGAAAGTAAATTAAATAATAGATTAAAATTTAAAACGTATCCACTGACTAGGGCTTTAAACAATGACAATGATGAGAAATGGTTATGAATTTAAAATAATTCGTGGATCTAATTGTCTCTATTTGGCTATCAGAATACTTACAAAAGGACTATAACATAATAAAATTTAATAATAATAATAATAATAATAATAATAATAATAATAATAATAATAATAATAATAATAATAATTTCGTGTGGCTATTTCTAGTCAAGTGCAGCCCTTGTAATGCAGACCCTCCGATGTGGGTGGGCGGCATCTGCCATTTGTAGGTAACTGCGTGTTATTGTGGTGGAGAATAGTATTGTGTGGTGTGTGAGTTGCAGGGATGTTGAAGACAGCACAAACACCCAGCCCCCGGGCCAATGGAATTAACCAATCAAGGTTAAAATCCCCGACCCGGCCGGGAATCGAACCCGGGACCCTCTGAACCGAAGGCCAGTACGCTGACCATTCAGCCAACGAGTCTGACATAAAATTGAATACGGCATTGCCTTTCAAGTGAAATAATTTATTTTATTCGGCTTAAAAGAACGAACGAACCATATTAAAATATACAAAAAGATAGCTAAAACGTAGTCAGCAAGAGCGTAGTTTACAATAAAAGAAAACTTAAAAGACAAATAAAGAACTTCACTTTTAAACACGATAAAACAGGCTTATGAAACGGATGACGAGGTCTACCGACTGCTCATCTCGTAGAACAAGGGAGATGGTACTCTGAACATTCATACTACGGCGCTGATCGGCCACGTCCGCGCACTCCGTAAGGAGATGACCGCGGAAAGTACACAGTGGAGGGGGGGGGGGGCTTCCTTCAGTAAATAGGAGTTAGTTACATAATACCACTGCTTATTTAATCGTTTAATCGTTCTCAGCTAATTTGACAGAGGGATCGGCTCACCAAATGTCTCATCCGAGAACGAATATCACTGCCTGGAACCTCCAACAATGTGACCGCCTCCTCGGCAGCCCTATCAACTAACTTGTTTCCCGCTACACACATGTGGCTTCTTGGGAGCCACAGAAACGTACTTCTCGTGCTCACCCTCCACAGCCCGGCCAACAGATCCGAAGAATAAATTAATAAGGTTAACTTTTCAGCTTATAGTAAAAACAATAAGGAGCCAAACGTTTTATCTGACATAAAAACCATTACACGGTGACATTCTATTTCAAGAGCATTCCATTCTTTGACCATCATTCGAAGAGAGCTTGGTTCGGTAAGAAGATATCGTCCGTCCCACTGAACTCTTCACGCCCTTGCTAAGTATGGCATACATGTAACATGAACTTACTCTTTTATACGATTTTTTTAACTACTGGTAAATGATACGTTTCAAGTTCGTTAAATTATAAATTATATTAGAGAACACGGAGGAATCTGCAGTATCAGTAGGCTTTTTTTTTTCATACAATAAACAGTTATATTTCTTTTTCTCTGAATCTACTTTAAAGTTACATCAAAGCCAAGTATGTATTATCTGTAGTTCACAAATGCTGCCAAGGAAAAGAATCATATTTTTACAAGAAGGAGGCGTTGGGTAAAGTAAAACAGCCATAAGGAGCAAAATGATTAACAAATGTTCAGTCCAATAGGTTTGCAAGAAATGTTACATACATACATCATTAAAGACCCTTATGCCTTTCAGTGTTCAGTCTGCAAGACTCTGTCAATTGCCTAAACGCCACAACAATCCTCTATTACCAACTAGTTCTGTGGCCTCGCTTAGTTTTATATTACTCATCTTTAATTCGTCAAAAAACCATCGTTGTCTTGGTCTCCCTCTACTTGTCTTACCCTCCATAACAGTCCATTACTTTCCTAGGTAACCCATCCTCCTCCATTCGCCTCACATGACGCCACCGCCGAAGCCCGTTTATGCGTACAGCTTCATCCGTCGAGTTTATTCCTAACTTAGCCTTTATCTTCTCCTGTCACTGTCCCCATTGTTCCCACCTGTTTGTACCAGCAATCACTCTCGCTACTTTTAACTTATTCATAAGATAACCTGAGTCCACCCAATTTTCACTCCCGTAAAGCACAGGTGGTCTGAAAACAGACCGATGTAAAGATAGTTTCGTCCGGGAGCCGACTTCCTTCTTACAGAATACTGTTGATTGCAACTGCGAGCTGCTCACTGCATTAGCTTTACTGCACCTTGATCCAATCTCACTATACTACCATTCTGGGAGAACATACATCGTAAGTAAGAAACGTTCTTATTCTAAAATTCATCTGACTCAACTGCTTTCTTTCTGAGAAAGTTAGGTTAGGTTAGGTTAGGTTGTATTCTGCCCGAAGGCAGGTCCGAACCTCCGCAGAGGTGTGCCTGAGCCGGAGTTTACGTGCGGTAGGGTGGCCAGATTCTTTCCGCTCCTCCATTCCCTTACCCCCCACCAACAGCGCGTGGCAACCCATCCAAATCTTGACCACGCCCAATGTTGCTTAACTTCAGAGATCTCACAGGATCCGGTGTTTCAACACGGCTACGGCCGTTGGCTTCTGAGAAGGAAGCTGAATTAGTCTCTTAGTCAAACAAGATTTTTTTTTTTTTTTTTTGCTATTTGTTTTACGTCGCACCGACACAGATAGGTCTTTTGGCGACGATGGGATAGGAAAGGCCTAGGAAGTGGAAGGAAGCGGTCGTGGCCTTAATTAAGGTACAGCCCCGGCATTTGCCTGGTGCGAAAATGGGAAACCACGGAAAACCATCTTCAGGGCTGCCGACAGTGGGATTCGAACCTACTATCTCCCGAATACTGGATACTGGCCGCACTTAAGTGACTGCAGCTATCGAGCTCGGTGAACCCATTTCTACCAGGACTGTAAGGAGGCAACCGATAGGCTCCACCAGCCGACGACCAACTTGTGTCCCTTTGCTGATACCTCGACACAAAGCTCAACGACGTGCATGGGCCCGCGAACATCGGCAATGGACCATGGAACAGTGATGGCGTGTGGTATGGTCCGATGAATCCCGGTTCGAGTTGTATCGAGCTGATGGGCGCCTGAGAGTGTGGCGTATGCCCCATGAAGCTATGGATCCTGCATGTCAACAAGGTTGTGTCCAGGCGGGGAAGTGGCTCAGTTCTGGTCTGGGAGACGTTCTCATGGTCACAATTAGGCCCCATTGCCCGGCTGCAGGGAGCGCTGACAGGTGCACGTTATGCAGACATTCTTTCAGACCATATGCATATCTTTCTGGCCTTAGAGTACACTGATGGAGATGCCATGTTGATGATGATGCTTGTTGTTTAAAGGGGCCTAACATCTAGGTCATCGGCCCCTAATGATACGAAATGGAATGACTAAAAGCCCAAAAACATCCACTGACCACAATTCAAAACGTGAGGACGAGGAATGAATGGATGGATGGACATGAATTTAAAACGATCAGTGGAACCGACCCACAGTGCCTCACAAGCACAGAAGCTGGCGTAGAACAATAGTATTACTGACCAAGGTACTGTTTCTATAGCACTATACTGAATCGATGATACTTGTAGTCGAAAGGGGTCCAAAATCCAAGTCAGCGGCCCCTCACAATGGTACGGTACTTATCGCTAGGAAAGTAGAACCATGGTATTTGTCATGTTTCGGTACTAATCAAGAGTAGCGTAGACTCGCGGTATTCCACACATTATGGTACTACTCACAGGTAATGAAATTCGCACGTGTATTACAGACCTACGCTGTTTCGCACATTGCGGCGCCACTTACACGCAACGCAAACCTATGGTGTTCATCACATAAGCGTATTAACCACAGGGACTCTTACTACCCCGTGGTGTTCCTCATATAGTGTGTACTAATCATAGGCAAGCCAGAACCATGGGTTCCCTCATCCCATGGTGTCGCTAATATAGTGTTACTAATCACAGGTACTGTAAAAACCGTCGCGCTCTCGTTTGCTACTAATCACAAACCTATTTGGTACCCAACATACTGGTACTACGCGCAAGTAAAAGCGACCCATGGTGTTCCCCGCGTGGTGGTACTAATCACAACTAGTTTCATGGTTCTAATTTGATCATCCCTTGGTCGCCCCTCTTAGTCGCCTCTTACAACAGGCAGGGGATAGCGTGGGTGAATTCTTCGTCTGCGTCCCCCACCCACAGGGGGTGAGATGCCATGTTTCAACAGGACAATGCGCCATGTCACCGCTCTGTGGTGGCACGCAGGTGGTTGTAGGAGCACTCCGGTGAAAAAAGTTACGACCATGGATTGGCCCTCCAGATCCCCCGATCTTAATTCAATCGGCATTTATGGGATGCTGTCGATACTGGTGTACGCTCCATGAACCCCGCTCCAATTAGACAAGACCAATATGGGTAGCAGTGCAAGATGGATCGGTCCAGATCCCTCCAGAACAATTCCAACACCTTGTAGAGTCGATACCTCGCCGTATAGCTGCCGTTTTGAGAGTTCGCCGGGGAGCAGCTCGTTATTAACATTACATTCAGACCGAGCTCGATAGCTGCAGTCGCTTAAGTGCGGCCAGTATCCAGTAATCGGGAGATAATGGGTTCGAACCCCACTGTCGGCAGCCCTGAAGATGGTTTTCCATGGTTTCCCATTTTCACACCAGGCAAATGCTGGGGCTGTACCTTAATTAAGGCCACGGCCGCTTCCTTCCCATTCCTAGAACTTTCCTATCCCATCGTCGCCATAAGACATATCTGTGTCGGTGCGACGCAAAAAACAAAAACAAAACATTACATTCAGTGTCTTCCAATGACTTCTGGGCCACTCAGTGTATCATAAAATCAGACGGTAAATGCTATTTCTTTGTCATTCGGAACATTTATACAAATTATTTCTCAAAACAGCAACAGAATCCTTAACAGCTACCAAGGCCACGTGTTCATAAGTTGAGTGTCTAGCCTGAACAGCTTAGAGAACGGTGCAAATTTGGATGTTATTGTGTCTCTAGCTCCAACAATAAGACCCACTACTATAGATTTTTGTTTGCTATTTGCTTTTCGTCGCACCGACACAGGTAGGTTTTATGGCGACGATGGGATAGGAAAGGCCTAGGAATAGGAAGGAAGCGGCCGTGACCTTAATTAAGAGTACAGCCCCAGCATTTGCCTGGTGTGAAAATGGGAAACCACGGAAAACCATATTCAGGGCTGCCGACAGTGGGATCGCGCCCCTAACCGCGCGGCCAACTCGCCCGGTTCTACAGATTTTAATTTACTGTATATTTTGTTTTGTAGTATGGTATTGTGGGTTGGTAGGCGTCGCATTTGTCTTTATGAATATCCGCTGGTTGAGTTCCGGAGGCTTGAGTTCTAATTATTGTAGGGTCAAGTATGAAACCATGAGTCGAGCCAGCTGGAATGGCTATCATATATACATCCGCTTGCAAGATAAACGAGCGCAAATCCATGCACTTCCTCGTGCACTTTATATTAACGATCGCCTCTAATATTGCCATTCCTACCAAAAACAGTATTAAGCTATTAACGCTAAACAACAGCAAGTGCACACACGTGCTGACATGTTTACCAATAAAATTGAATTCGCATCTGGCTGTAGCAATTTGGGCAAGAGACTGTCGGCGCAGGCGTCAGCCGAAATATAAAGGAAAGTTAATGTATGAATATTTACACACCAGCTACGACAGCCATGCTGAGACCTTGCGTAGAGTTTTATTATAAACCGATTCGGCGTTAATACTTTTATATTTATTTCCCTCTATAGCATTCATCAATGGAGGCGGGTGTATCTCAGCGGAAAAGTATTCTGTCAGACAGTACTGTAAGTCTGCTGGTGGGTTGAGAACAATAAGCTTATTAATTAATACTAAACTTAATATTATAACAACATGTGACAACATTCAGTCACACCACACCACGATAATTTTATAAATGGGTTGCCATTTAAAAGCTCGTCACAGATCAACTGGGTAGATTAAGTTAACTGTATCAATATAACGTACAGTCCATCTCAAAAACTGTGCTACAGTACAAGAAGTTACACTGTCAAGGGAGCACCGTTACATCGACGCTATAGTGGCAGAAGTTCGCGTCCAGCTCCTTGGCTGAATGGTCAGCGTACCGACCTTCGGTTCAAAGGGCCTGGGTTTCGATTCTTGGCAGAGCCAGGGATTTTAACTGCGAATGGTTCATTCCTGTGGCTCGAGTACTGGGCCTTTATGTTCGTTTTAATACACTTTTCTTCGTTTATATAAAATACCTAATTACCAAACTTCACTAAGACACAGAGTAGTGAATACATCCCTCCACTTGGAGACTGTGTCACGAAGGGCATCCGGCCTTAAAACTGGACCAAATCCACTGAAGTGCCTACCTCAATAAATTGGGGAAAGGGTCAGGAAGTTCACCAAATTGCGGCGGAGAAACAATATGGTGCGCAGTAAACAGAGAGTCACCATACAAAGCAATACATTAAGTTTTCTTATAACATATAAGACAGACAGTTCCAGGAAAGTAATAATGCTTCACTCTCACGAAGGGTACACAGCTGGCTGACGAGCGCCAATAAACACACAATCTCTTCTTCTGACTGGACACTGCTAGTTCAACCGAATGATAGTTCGATTCAAGGTGAGCATACACACTTTCCCAGAACTAATCGAGGAAAAGTACAAGAAAAAATAATGAGGGTGGAGACAGGTGACGGACGGGCTGTCCCGCTGGATTTTCGTGACGACGTGATCGCCTGGCTCAAATCCAAGTTAAATGAAAGACGTGTTATACAGGCAATTCAATACAATTTTATTTACAAGTGGCCGATGATGAACCCACTCCCCCCCACACACACACGAGACGAAATGGGTTGTAGTGGACAACTGACACGTCAATAAATGAATAAATAAATAAATAAATAAATAAATAAATAAATACATAAATAACCGAGCTGAGTGGCTCAGACGGTTGAGGCGCTGTTCTTCTGAACCCAACTTGGCAACTTCGATCCTGGCTCAGTCTGGTGGTATTTGAAGGTGCTCAAATACGTCTGACTCGTATCGATAAGATTTACTGACACGTAAAAGAACTCCTGCGGGAATAAATTCCGGCAACTCAGTCTCCGAAAAGCCGTAAAAATAGTTCGTGGAACGTAAAAACCAGTAACATTATTATTATAAATAAATAAATAAATAAATAAAATTAAATAAAAACCGATTAATTGATTTTCTTTACGGTATTATGTTATTTATACCCCGTTTCTTCAATTCTGTGTTAATTTTTACTTAACAAAAGCGCTCAGAGCGGTATATTGGAATTGTATTTTGTCACATATGGTTGATATTATAGGTTATGGTTAACGGAGACTTAAACATGAACAGTAGGACGCAACAACGTCATTATAATGAATGCTAGACAAACTGAAACATTACTACAAATTTAATTTGAAAGTATGAGAGTGTGCTTAAAAACTAAAAAGAATAAACGGTTAAATCACAATATTCAATATATTCTTATAGGAGTGCAATCTAGGGCTCCTACAACACCGGGAAAATGTGATAATTGATATGTCTTCAATGATTATCGCACATTCTTTTCCTAGTGGGAAAACAATGTACAGTAATGTTTTGCCAATACTGCAATGGCAACAGGAACTATTTACACAATATTCTACATTCTTGCCTTGCACACATGAACGTAGTCGCCTACAATCACATGAAAAAAGGAAGCCACTTTTCTCTTTGCGAAAATCAAATGATCATCAATATGTCTCCCGGTCATGGCCATCCATCAACGGCTGCTAATTTCGGATGGCAACTGGCCATAAATAGTCTGCACGGTTGCCAGGTATACCGCTTTTCACGAGGGTTTATACTGCTAATAATAAGAGTTGGTGTCTGACATTTCTTAGAGGGAGATCCGTTTACTGCCTGCCGAGGCGGCATAAAGGGAGTGGCTGTGTGGTTGCCATGGAAACGAGGGTGGGGCGACTGCGGTTGCCATGGAGATAAAACTTCAGGGCAGCTCGTCTTGCTGGGAGTTGCCAAACCTGTCACTGTCACTGATAAGAACCTGATTGTTTGTGTAAGAGTGATCGCAAATGGGACGACACCGCCTGACCAGGTAGTCTACAACAGATCACAGCGGTCAGAATGAAGGAGGGAACAAGTGAGCCGGAAGCGAGGGGTAAGAGCATGTAGAAAGGAATGCTGGAATGTGGCAACATCGTCAAATGGCACGTGCAGTGCTCCTCCCTCCAACCTTACCTGTCAGACGCCAACTTTAGTTAAGTCGAGTATAGTCCTGATGTAAACAAATAGGCGGAGCACATAGCCTTTGTACGTGGACACAGACGTAGTTTATTCGAGAAGCAACCGTCACACTCACTCGACTGTATGCGAGCTCCACATAAATAGTACGACGCATTCATTTTACTTAAATTTAGTTTATTACATTTAGAGAGTTTGGAAGAGTACGTAATCAGATTAAAATATGGTTGTCATGTATACCGTTATATATTTGTATCCTTTTTATATATTAAATAGTGATTAAATAACGAGAAATAAAGGCACAAGGCGTGGTGTAATAAAGGTTGATGATGATGCTTGTTGTTTAAGGGGCCTAACATCGAGGTCATCGGCCCCTAATGGTACGAAATGAAATAACAAAAAGTTCATCCACTGACCAAAATAACATTTTTAAAAATGTCATGAAGAATGAAAGGATGGACATGAACTCAACAAAAAACAAAAAACAGTGGATCAGACTCAAAAAAAGATCGTAAACAATATTACTGACCAAGGGACCACTTATAAAGCACAATGATGCTTGATGTCTAAAGGGGTGCAAAATCCACGTCTAAGGCCCCACAGAATGGTACATGTCGCGAGTAAAGTAGAGCCATGGCATTTGTCATGTTGGGGTACTAAAAGTAGCGAAGACTCACGGTGTTCCACAGAAGATGGTACTACTCACAAAGATTGCACTTCGTACAGGGAACGCAGACCTATGGCGTTTCTCACACAATGGCGCCACTCAGAGCCAACGCAAACCGATAAGGTTCCCCACCTAGGTGTACTAATCACGGGCGCCGGTATTCCCGTGGTGTTCCTCACATAGTGTGTACTAATCAGAGGCAACGCAGACCCACGGTGCCGCTCATATAGCGGTACAACTCACAGGCTACGCCCAGACCCGCGGTGTTGCTCACATGGGTACGACGCACGGGTACTGGAAACCCCCAGGCCAGCCTCATTACTGCTACTAATCACAAACCTATTTCGTACCAATTTAGTGGTACTACTCGCAAGTACAGGCAACTCATGATGTTTCCCGCATGATGGTACGAATCAAGAGTAGTTTCATGATTTTAATTCAATCATCCCTTGGTCGCCCCTTGTAGTCGCCTCTTACGACAGGCAGGGGATACCGCGGGTGTATTCTACATGTGCGTCCCCCACCCGCAGGGGGTAGTGTGTTTGGTCCGCGAGAAGTATTTTATTTCCCTCACGTCCGCCGGCAAGCCGGTTAGGTCCCCCCTATCCGCCACCTGGGACGCGCCACGTGGGAGTATCACCTCTCCCCCTACTATGCCAGCGTAGTAGGTTCGTGGTGTAATAAAGGAAGACTTCTCGTAGTGGGGGAAAAGTCCCAAGCTGTACAGCGTGAAGATAAAGTGTTACATCTTGCAGCAGCAGTCAGCGAGTACTCATAGTGAGAAATGGAGCAAGAAGTAGGACCATCGCGTGTAGCGAAGCACAAAAGAGGAAAACCGCTCAGAAGTGACCATACGCAGTGCATTGTGAATGTGTTCAATGAAGTAAATGAGCAAAAGCCAGGTTTAGTCGTTTATTCAGAAGTTCAGATCTTCGCACTGTTGTCGTATGCGATGCGCATACACGAGGAGACGTTGACGGGGTGGAGGTCGGTACTACACGCTCAGCGAATCACAACTCTCTCTTTGGCGGAGGCGTGGACATAACATGTTTACATCAGGATTAAACTCTCGTAAAAAGGCATATAATACGGTGACCATCCAACCATACCTTACATCACAGCCTGCACGGTCGCTAGGATTACACTTCAGTCACACATTTTGTCACGTTACTAATTATGTCAAAAAAAGTCTGAAGCAAGGTATCTAAGAGCTATAAGCAACTGTTACACTGGAGACATTGATATGTTTCAATCTGCGGGAAACCCTAACCTTCAATTCCTTCCAGTACTTTATTCATTATGGTTTTGGTAATTAAGTATCTTTGTATTTCTTCCGACAACTCAACTCTTAGTATAGATCGTCCATTGCCTTCTTCAGTTTATAGATAGTCTTCATGCCGCAGTAAATCTTCAAACATGCGTCTTCTAGATGCTGTCATTTTGGAATTTTAACTAACATAAGAGGTTTAACACACGGCTGGTGTCATTAATATAACACAACTATTAACAGTTTGTTAGTGTTAACAGTTCTTGATAAGACTGTCATTTTGTTAACAGCAGCGTTAACACTTGACATTCATTGAAGATACCGGGCCCTTGTGACTTACCTGGCTGGTTGCCTAGCGACACGGATGGCTAATTATAGGTTTGTTCCAACATGGTACCGAATCGATTAGGAATTGCCTGCTCATGCGCAGCAGCATACATGCCGTTTTAAACAGAAATTCGGAACTGGTTCTGAACTGCGAATTCTGAATTCAGGCTGTTGCAACTAAATTCAGAACCAGTTTGGAACCGCTTCTAGCACTTCTTAGTCAAGGCTAAGGATTGAGAGTTCTGAACATGCGCATTACATTCGACCAATGAGCGGGGTGATTACGTATAGTACGCGAACCTTTTCGTGATACCTGAGCTCCCTAGTGCTGAATCGGTAGACCTCAGTTATCTTCGAGATTCGTATTGGCAATCTTTGACACACTAACTACGAATCGCTTATGCATCGCCGTGAGACACCTGGCGTACACTTTATGTACTAGTACTTTTGTTGTTTACACAGGAAAGCTAAACTATAGAATTCATGTTAGGAACAAGATTCGCATCGAGAAATGTTATATAATGTGTGTGCGTGTAAAACTTGGTATCAAGAAAAGGTTCGTGTACTGTACTTCTTCGAATAATGAGGACATTGACCTTCCATCGTTAAATATTTTGTAACATAATTCTTAGATGGCGTTAAAGTTCAGAACTGCCATGTATGTGTTCCAACAAAACATTACCTGTCTGTTAGGTCATCAGCCCAGAGGCCGGTTGGATCCTCAAACAGCACCGCCAAAGGCTGTGCAGTTAAAGGAAAAACCACAAAAACCAATGGCAGCACCAAAATGAGGCACAGGCCTACTAGGCAAGATGAGGAATGAGGTAGTTTGCCATTGCTTTCCTCACTGGGCCAGACAGTGCTAATGTAGCACGACTAACCCTATGAGCAACATCTTTCATAACATTCAGACGCGGAATACCATTACTCATCACCCCAATACCCCAGCAGTTTCCATATTGTCACAGTCGTGGATGAGACTCGGACTACAGTGGAAGCTACACTTTGCTCTAGCCTGCGCCAAGAGATGGATGCAAAAGTACTGTATCCATCAAGAAATGACAGTAGGCAGAACATTACGAAGGATTAATTCTGAAACCGTTCGGAGTCGCACATGCTCATTAAGAAAATGAGAGAACTCGTTCAGAACCGATTCGGAACTGTTTTTGGAACAAACCATGTATAGCCTGAAGGTGGTGGTGGTTGTTTTAAGAGGAAGTACAACTAGGCAACCATATTCTATTTACACTAATCCAAAGGAACATGGAAGAGGTCCGACACTTCGATTTTTTTCAATTTGCTTTACGTCGCAGCGACACAGATAGGTCTTATGGCGACAATGGGATACGAAAGGCCTAGGAGTGGGAAGAAAGCGGCCGTGGCTTTAAGGTTTAAGGTACAGCCCCAGCATTTTCCTGATGTGAAAATGGGAAACCACGAAAAAGCATCTTTAGAAATGCCGACAGTAGGGTTCGAACCTCGGGCGCACAGAAAGCTTTCTGACGGTACCCTACATAAGGGAGTCAGAATTGATATTTAGACTGTGAAATCACCAATTTTGCGAAACTTCTGTTGCAATTTTCCGAAGTCGGCAGTTACCCATTGCCCAACCGTACTTGTAGTCATTATGATGTCCCTTATATTTGTTAGCCTGTCCATTTGCGAATAATTTTTGCTAGTTGTTTTACGTCGCACCGACACAGATAGGTCTTACGGCGACGATGGGACAGGAAAGGGCTAGGAGTTGGAAGGAAGCGGCCGTGGCCTTAAGGTACAGCCCCAGCATTTGCCTGGTGTGAAAATGGGAAACCACGGAAAACCATTTTCAGGGCTGCTGACAGTGGGGTTCGAACCTATTATTATTATTATTATTATTATTATTATTATTATTATTATTATTGTACCGGGCGGTACACCTCTACACCGTTTATTTAAAAGTTGCGCCAGTTGAAACTCCTCTTCTGGAGGAAGGTTGAACTTTATCTATTCTATTAATTCTCTACTTTCTCAGAAGATGTCACCACGTGGAAAATTTTGAGTTTTTGAACTGTGTCACTTTTGATGTGTTTTTGTTTAGCTTGAAGTAAGAAGTGTGAACTTTCTCTTCTAGAGGACACTACTGAAGATCAACAATAGTGCAACCTAGTGCGGAGTCAAAGAACTATTTTTTTGAAGAAATTTTTATTTCAAATGTTTGTTCTTTGCTAAATTTCTTTCTGTTATTGTTTAAGTTGGCTGTATACCCCTCTCTTTCCCCTTGTTTCGCATGTAGCCAATCCCGAATTTCTTAAATTAATTTCTATCCAATCAGATGTATCTTCCCCCAACTTGAATCGATTGCGGGGTCCTATCCAATAAAAACATTGTGGGCGGGTGTTTTCATTCCCCTAACGCCTAGAAACTTCCGCGAGAGTATATAAACTGCTGATTTTAGGGTCTCCGGGCCACTTCTGTTCCATCTTTCAGTGTATTAAGTACATAGCAGGAGGCGGGAAGCGCCTCTTCCTTCTTCAGCCGTTCAACACCAGGTAATGGCCTATTAATAACTTCTTTTCTTGCTAGGTTAGCAGTTTAACACTCGCGGCGGGTTCGAAGCATTTCCATCATGTAACCTTTTCCTAAAATGTAATTACTCTTTTCATCTTTTTCTTGTAAAGCTACATATTGGGATAGAGAGTGCTAACCCTCTCGAGCTCCCACTCACATTTGTTTTGAGGTGAACTTATTTTTTTCAAACTATTCTTCGTTTATGTAATGTAAAGTGTTCTTCTCTAAGTCACCTCTGTAGTATGGGATTAGCCCTTGCGTTAGTGGCCCAGAGCCAGATTAGGTTTTAAAAACAAAGTGTATTAGGAGTGCAAGTTCGCCTCCTCTCAAATTGTTATTTTAGAGGTCATGTAATCAACCTTCTTTTCATGTAATAGACCTCCGTAGGTTGGGTATTTTACCCCTGTGAATACGTCCTTAGAAGGACAGCTTGAAGGTAGAGTTTGGTGTGGCCTTGTGATAGGCTTACAATTTTGAGAGCGGATCGCTCTTTGAAATTTGTTTCTGTATGCCTCGTGCAGGCTTTATGTGTAATGTTTGGAGCCAGTGCTCCTGGGCATGAATGGGGTTTTCTGCCCCTCGGCTAAAATTTTTTTTGGAGTAAGGCGGGGCTGATTGCCCAAGAGTTATGAAATAAGGGCACTGAGCCCGAATCCAGTAATATTGTACCTACATTTTTGCTACTCTGTACCTGTTATGATTGTTATCTCTTGTTTTTGAAAAGAAAATATAACCTAGTTAAATTTTAAATTAATTTTACATTGCACGTTAAATTCGTAGCTTGAAACCCATTCACACCCGCACCTTCTTTCACCTCTACCTACCACGGATATCTCCGTAACAATTATTATTATTCGAACAGGTGC